>NW_017616633.1:0-172500 GCF_001879475.1 Ipomoea nil
GAAGGACTACAATCCGACACCAACGATGATCAACACAAGTTATCATCCACAAGAGGAAAGAACAAACAACACACACTAGCATTTCAACATCAAACTAGCATGCTTATCAAACAGGTAAACCAAACATAGTTCGCGAAGAACACACAAGACTCATCATGGTTCAACGAATCACAAGGTTGAACACTTAGCACGATGTAAGACACCAAATCCTACATGGATTCCTACCATCACGTTCTAGACATACAAAACATCAAGAAGACACTCAAATAGCCCAACAAAAGAACATCGGGGAGTCAAAACATCAATTACCGAGTCAAAAGAATCACGGTGAACAAATGTAACACCCGTGTTACGACCTCTAACCCAAACTAATTATTTACTTACTTACTCTAAAAAGAGAATTAAAATCCACTAATTAACTAAGAAGGGTCCACCATAGTCCATGGACCCTTATCCCTAAAACTAACCCCTTAGTCTTGTAAGGAATAGAATTAGCAAGCTCATACCATTTAGACCCCAATTGGGACTCTTAGATATATAAATAGGGGCATAGGAGGCCCTAGAATCCACAACACAATAACTTTCACCACGCAAGAATTCCAAAGAATTCCCATAAGAGAAATCAAGAAAGAAGAGATCTTAAAGAAAGACCCTTCATAGCCAAGGAATTTAATTAAGGCTAAGAGGTAACCCATGTCTCAACAAAACCTATTTTCTTTGCTATAATCTTCTCCTTTGGCTCCTTCTATATGCTTGTGTCTTGATGAAATCTTCTATGATAAATATGATATGATCTTGATAATTGATGAGATGATTTTATGTGTGATCTTGATGATATAAGAGATCTTGATGATTGTGTGATGTTCTTGATAAATCTTGATGTTTCTTGATATTAAAAGATGAACTATGATCTTGATGATTTAAATATGATTAGAACCCTAGGTTGAATCGTGAATTTCGTAAGTGGATATTCTTGGTATATTTGGGTGGGAATTCACATGTTCGGGTGTTGATTATGTTTAGAAGTCATGATAGGTTGTGTTCTATGTGATTCTTACTTTTGATCCGTTAATTGTCTACGTGGTGTTATCATTTGCGTTTAAAAGTGTCTAAGCATGGCTTCGGGTTCCACAGAGGATCCAGGGACTTATAGTTTGGAAAAAGAGTCATTGGGGGGGGGGGGTAGGGGACCCGCCACCTACCCGCTGCCCGAGGTAACGCCGCCGGCAGCGGGCAAACGACTGCCCGCCGGCACTCGCTGCCCGGAGGATCTTCGCCGGTGGGCAGCCCTCCAGCCGCGGCCACGCCGGAATTTTCCCACTTTGGGACCTTGGCTTCCCGTTTGATGTTCCACAATCCCCGTGATATCCCAACGGACTCCGTTGTCGTGCATGAGTATAGTTTGATGTTTCGGTACCGTTCGTAGGGTAAAAGAGTCTTGTGTATTGCATGCTAGTTGAACCGGTAACCCGTTGGCCTAGGAGGAAGATGTATGAACCTCTTAGGACTATTCTTAGTAATGTGGATAATCATGCATAAGTTTTATTTATACGTTTTCCCCCCTTTCCCAATGTGTTAATGTGAGTTGCATGTGTTTACTATGTGTTATGTGTGCATGATACCCCAATTTGGTTGCGATCAAATTGGTTATACATGAGCTGCGGTTCATTATCTTGGCTGCGGTCAAACTAGTTACTCATGATCTGCGGTTCATCATCCTCGCTGCAGTCAGTGACTCACTTCTAGGGCTGCGGTCCACCCCATGGGCCTCGTGTGCTATGGTCCACCGACTGGACGCGTCAGGCGGTGTGTAGGGCCACTAGCCCGAGGAAGGCCATAGTCCACCGAATGAGTTGTCAGGCGGTGTGTAGGGCTATGGTCGGCTGCGATCCACCGAGTGTATGTGCCAGCGGTGTGTAGGGTCGTAGTCCCCAAAGATCCTAGCCCACCGAATGAGTCCCTCAGGCGATGTGTAGGGCTAATGATCAGCTACGACCCACCGATTGAGCTCTTCAAGCGGTGTGTAGGGTCGTAGTCCCCAAAAGAGGATCACAGTCCACCGACTGAAAGCGTCAGCAGTGTGTAGGGCTGTGATCCGCCGTTGAAACTATCGACGGTCTATACAATTGGCTGCGGTCAATTCCTTCATGCTGCGGTATGAGGTAGGGTGCTGCTGGGCCGTGTTAGCGCTATATGCGCTAACCCTCATGTTTAGGGCTTGCGATTGGTCCCGTGGCGCCACCAAAGTGTGCTTGTGTGACAAGGATATTGATTGAATGATGATGTGAATGATTTGAAAGTGAACTGTGACCCTAGATACGTGTTTTTATGATGTTATCTATACATAATTGATTATCATTGTTGAATATGTTTATCCCTACCTGTCGAGTCTAATCCTGGTTTTAAAGCTAGAGTCTCCTAAGTATATATTTTCCTGCTTCAAAATGGTTTTACTATATATATATATATATATATATATATATATATATATAATATATTATATATATATATATATATATATATATATATATATATATATATATATATATATATATATTATATATATATATATATATATATATACTTACCTATATTGTATTTTAACGCGTTAGAGTGGGTTACCAGCATCATTCGCTGAACAAATATATTTGGCTTTCAGGCACAGATGATTAGCTTCCGGAGCGCGCTAGAAGAACTAGGATTAGAGAGTTAGTCTTTCCTTTTGGCCTACGTGCCTTGATGATGTAATGACAATATTTGAGGAAAGTAGTTAGAACAGCCTGTGCATCTGAGCTCTCCAGCTCAGATGTGGCATAACACCCCCGACTCTATGTTTAGAATGCTTCAATTGATATCTATTTAATGGAATTGCTTTCGTATTATAAGATCAAAAAGTTTTAAAAATTTTGGGGTGTTACAAATGGAATCAGAGCCTAAGTTTGAACCTAGGACGAGACTCTTAAGACCAGACTTTAGGACATTAGGCTTGGACTCTAAGTATTTAGGAACATAGGATACAGACATCACGAGTAGAAGTCAAGAAATCATCACATAGGTAAGAAAATATATTTTGTAAAGCATGGGTTACCTCTTGTAGCCTAAACCTTCATTTTTCACACCTTTACAAGCTTCTAACAAGGTTCTCCTTCAACTTCTACTTCACAAACACACCAAAAGGCAACAAAGTTTTCATTTTTAGAAAATGACACCTTAAAAGGTACTAAAAACACTAAAGGACCAAAGATCTTACCCTCCTATATGCTCAAGAGTAGGAAAGGTTGAATCTTGGAGACTAACTTGAAGAATCTTGAATTTCCCAAACTAAGAAGAAGCTAGCTAAATTCTAGAGAGAAGGATGAGCTTTTTCTTTTTAGAGTGTTAGGGAAAAGAATGAAAAATGACTCTAGGATAGCTTGGAATACAATAATGAGGTGAAAGGTCTTCTTTACCCTTACTAAGATGGAAAAGTGTAAGGGGACAAGGGAACAATTCACAAAGCTTGGAGTACAACTCATTAACTTGGGTTGACTAGTCAATTACTAGTCCCCGACTATTGAATTTTCATGATTTTAGGAATTAAACTATCAATTAAGCTAGGATTAATTACTTAATTAATCCTTAAATAGAACTTGGATTTACGGGGTGTCACATCCTCTCTCCCTTAAAAGAAGCTTCGTCCCCGAAGCTTGGGTACGACGAATTCAAACAAAAGGGCAACATGAAACAACAATGTGACAAGAGAATCAAGAACATCTTTTTGACTCAAACTTCAAGATTTCAAAGAGACACAAAATGGTCAAGAACTCATAACATTGCAAGGTTGAAAGAATTAATCAACAGAGTTCTTTAAGCATAAAAAACGCTAAAGCCAAACACAACAACCAAACTCCCTAACCAACACCAAAGATCTAAACCACTAGCTTCTAGAAAAACAACCCACAAAGCTAACTATCCACCGCAACCAACAAACAAGAAAGATCACACAAGGCAACAACAAAACAACAACTAACAAGCAACAACACCAAACGAGGAAAGGGAAACGGGATTACCACAACCCCACGCTAGAAAGACTCGCTCTCCGACTCTTTGGTGTCTTCCTCGTACTCCTCATCTTTTCCTCTTCGGCTTGAGCTGGCCTCTATCTGGTCTAACCTCTGGTTAACTGCAATGAACTGCATCTTCATAAAGGCGAAGCCCTCTTCTATCATCTGGTTTTGCTGGCGTAGAAGGGTGAGCACACGCTCCTCGTGTGTCATGGCGTCGTGTTCTCTCTTGGTTCTGGCTTCCCGCCTTTTCCGGTTCTCCTCGCTCTCCGAGTCACTCTCCTCAACCTCGGCAGCTTCTTCTACGTCCGCATTCTCCTCTTGGTCTTCATCTTCATCATCTCCCACATCAACTCCCAAACTCTGAACCGCAAGGTTCAACTTCCCAACGGGAATCTCGAGCTCAACAACCAATGCTTCTCTCTCCTCGGGGGTTTTCTTGGCAACTTCCTCAAGCGTGATGTACTCTCTGTCATCCAACTGAAACAAATTGCAACTCCTCAGGTTGATGGCATCCAACACCATCTTGCCCACTGGCTTCGGCACGCAACCTTCAACACTCACGCCTTTCCTAGCAAAGATCCAACTCAAAACCATCCCGTACGGTAGGCTCTTCCGGTTATGATCTCGGCAAAAGACCATGTGTTGCAACATCAAGGCAGGCAGATTAAACTTTACCATGTTCTTCAAACAGAAGGCAAAAGTGCACTCCAACTTCCCCAACAAATGGCTTTTGTTGTTATTGGGCAACAGACAGTCCGATACAAGCATAACCAAGATTCTCTGCTCAGCAGTCAACCACTTCTTTTCGGGTCTCGAGGCTTGGGTGAATCCACTAGTCCGACCCAACATATAACTCAAAAAATCTTTGTACCCCATGGTATCCGTTCCAATCCAGGAATTACCATTGTACTGTGAAACTCCCGTAGTGGTTAGACTTAAGAGTTGAGCCAACCTCTTTTCAGATAAAACAACTTTCACACCTCTCACCCTAGAGGTAACTTCTAACTTTCCACCATCTTTTGTCACAACCATATGATGGTAAAATTCCTTAACCAAGCTCGGGTACGTCTCAACCCTTATGGTAAGAAACCCGTCCAACAAACCTTGATATCTCAACATGTCTAACAAGGAACTGGAAAAAGATTCCGGGCCAAAGGCTTTACCTTCCAGAACGAGATAGTGGGCATCCACCCATTCCACTTTCCTAGCCAAACTTGTTCTCCTAGGCATGGTTGCAAGATGACCCAAGGCTCAAAGAGAAGACCCAAAGCTTTTCCTCTTTCTTCTACTCTCTCGATGCTCTCTCTCTTGCTGCTCTCCCTCTCGCTGCTCTCTCTCTCTCTCTCTCTCTCTCTCTCGCTGAACTGTAGCGGCACGGCAGCGGCGACGTGGGCTCCGATCGGCGGCGATACTCCGGCAGGTGGCGGCGTCGGCGGTTGTGCTCGGCTGCGACGGGCGGCGTAGGCGTTGGGCTGGTGGGGAGTTGTCTCGGCTGATGCTCACGGGTAGATAGAGAACGGAAAATTGAGGGTTTGGGATTTTGGAAGAAAAATTGGGAAAGGGAAGATTTGATTTGGGGATTTTGGTAAAGTGATAAATTATGGTTAAATGGAATTTAAATGGGGTAAGGTTTGAGAAATATGGTTAGATTAAGTGGTTTAAGGGTTGGATTGGTAACTTGTACACTCGGGTTCGAATCTTGATGGATATAAATTTAAAATTCCCATGGTTTTTTTAGGTTAAACAAGGAGGAATTTCTATGGATGGCCTATTTAAAATTAAAAGGGCACTCTCACAAGGAAGGTTGGGTTACAAAGAACATATGCAAGGCTACGAAATAACACAAGCATGACTCATTTTAAAAATAAACAATTTTCACGAAAGACTCTCACTTAAAATCAAAGGAACACAACAAGGAAAAGGCAACAAGGGGAAAAGATACTCTCTCAAGATAAGGATAGGCTTAGGAAAAAGGGTTACCTACCATCTCGTCCTCAACCAACCCCTCCGATTCGGCCTGAGATCGCCCCATCACAAACACACGACCCAAATGTCTAGCTCCAGCTGCTCCTCGGCTTGAACTCCCTCCCGATGCTCGCCGGGTCCTGAACTAGGTGGCAACGCACTTTGGTTAGCTTGCTGAGGGCATACGGTAGCCTTATGTCCTCTCTCACCGCATCTGTAGCATCGAAGGGCATGTCCTTGGCAATCCTTTCCAACATGCTCCTTTCCACACATTCTGCACGCAACCCTCTTACCTTGATCACCCGGTTCTACTCGAGTTGGTCCTTGAGGTGGGGACGGTGCGGTCTTGGCTCGGACATCCTGTCTTGGCTTCTTGAAGTTGGAAGATCCTCCACTCTCGATCCTCTTCCTAGCAAGCTCAAAAGATCCGCGTTGCAACTGTTGCACCCGATACAGGTCCGCAGCACTCAGGTAAGCCTCTTTAAAAGTCCTTGGCTTGATCACGGTTAAAGCCTTGCGAGCCTCGTAGTTCAAACCAGCTACAAACTTCTCAACTTTCGCGAGCTCGGAGGAGACAAGCATCCTAGCGAAGCGAGCGAGCTCCAAAAACCTCTTGTGGTACTCAACAACCGTCGAAGAACCCTGTTGGAGGTGCAAAAACTCCACATACATAGCAGCTCGAACATGTGCCAGGTAGAACCGCTCTCACATCCGGTCCTTCAAAGCCGTCCAGTCGAAGTCGGGCTCCTCAAGGCAAGCGGGTCCCTCATGCACCCACCACAAGTCCGCTTCATGACTGAAGTAGAACGATGCTAACTCCACTCGACGCTCCTTGGGGCACCCACCGATCGAGAAGATCTTGTCAAAGGTTCGCACCCACTCCTCGAGCACGACAGGGTCTTCCTCACCAGCAAACATCGGTGGTCTATATAAGGCGTCCAACATCTCTATGCCCGGCAGGCTGTGGTGGCGGAGCAGGATGATTGTTGTGCAACAACGCTTCACTGAGGGTCTGCATGGTCTGCGTGAGGTGTTGCAGATTCTGGGCTAGCTGCTCGTTCGTTGGAGTCTCCGGTGTGCGAGCACGTTGACAAGGAGGTACCATAGCAAAGCTTCTACAACAACAACATTGTTACAAAACAAAATAACAAACAAGCAAGCAAACTATAAACAACACATAGCTCACCGCGTGTCCTAAGAGTCCACTTAAGGTTGCCTAGGGTCTCAAACCACACTTAACTTCTTAAAAGTCTAGACTCTAGCATCCTGGGCTCAAACCTATGCTCTGATACCAATTGTAATACCCCCGATTTTCATGCCATTTTAAAGCTTAATTACGCAGGATAAAGTAACCATCAAAACACAAACATAAGCACAGCGGAAGTCTAAACATTAAACTAAGAAAACCATGGGTGTTATGCCACGTTCACGCCGATGTGAACGCACAGGCGAGGTCAAAAGCCAACATCTAATGTATGTTTAACAACAGCGGCACACAGGCCAAAACACTAATAAAGCTGTCCAGGGAATCTAGTCTAACCATGTCTAACACTCTCGCCGTCTACTTAGGACCTATAAAGCACATAAAGAAAGGGGACGATGCCCGGTCAGCGAATATTGCTGGTAATAGATAGATTAATACAAAATCATTTTCGAAACAGAATACAGTATATATCAGTTTAAAACTATAAAGAGAGAAGTCAACTGCAAAGACTCTATTTCACTCTCAAAAGAACAAGGGAATCAACATCCCAAAACAACATCACGACAAGAACAACAACAGAATGACTCAACACAGCTCAAGAGTAGGAAAGGTTGAATCTTGGAGACTAACTTGAAGAATCTTGAATTGCCCAAACTTGGCTTGAAGAAGAAGCTAGCTAAATTCTAGAGAGAAGGAGGAGCTTTTTCTTTTTAGAGTGTTAGGGAAAAGAATGAAAAATGACTCTACAATCATGAGGTGAAAGGACTTCTTTACCCTTACTAAGATGGAAAAATGTATGGGGACAAGGGAACAATTCACAAAGCTTGAAGTACAACTCATTAACTTGGGTTGACTAGTCAATTACTAGTCCCCGACTATTGAATTTTCAGGATTTTAGGAATTAAACTATCAATTAAGCTAGGATTAATTACTTAATTAATCCTTAAATAGAACTTGGATTTACGGGGTGTCACACCACCCGTGGGGTACAAGCCTTGTGGGTGATGGTACCCGCGGGCGGAACAACGGGTGGAGGTCCACCCGTGGCCCCACCCGCGGGGCACATACTTGTGGTTGGTCGGGGTTTTGTTCCCCGTGATTCTTTTGACTCGGTATTCATGTTTTAACCTCTCGATGTTGTTTTATTGGATCTATTGAGTGTCTTCTTGATGTTTCGTATGTTTAGAACGGTATGTAGGAATCCATGTAGGATTTTGTTTCTTCAATCGTGCTAAGTGTCCAACTTTGTGATTCGTTGGACTATGATGAGTCTTGTATGAATATGGAACTATGTTTGGTTTACCCGTTTGATAAGCATCCTAGTTTGATGTTGAAAAGCTAGTGTGTGCGGTTTGTTCTTTCCTATTGAAGTTGGCAACTTGTGTTGACCATCGTTGGTGTCGGATTGTAATCCTTCCTTGTTGAGTATGATTTCATATCTTTGTTGTGATCCATTGATTGATTCCTGTGATGAAAACGTGTGTATTTGTTGTACCTTGATTGCACCATTATGGGTATGGGACCTTAATCTCCAAGGTACAGATGTGGTCCTCGTGGTGGCTATGAATGAAATTGGTGGTGTAATCTGAGCATAGGCTCACTTGTTGGAGATTGTGCGAATGATATGAATGGTACCCTCGTGTACTCATATGTCCGAGACATTGTTGGAGATTGTTGGAGTGGGGACGACGGTCCTCGGAGGCATAAGTTTGGACTCAGAAGTATAGGGGTTCTTGGAGGTAATGGTTGGAACTGTAATAAGGTCGGGGGTAGCCATAAGGTTGGAACAGGGCATAAGGTTGGAACTTGTGACATGAAGTTGTCACTGTGGCATGTAGTTGCCAATGTGTGAATGTCTATTCTTTGCTAATGAGTGTGTTTAGTGGTATTCTACTTTGTGATCAGTAGAATACACCTCGAGTTGTATTTGTCTACTGTGGTTGTTCTTGTCTTGTTGTTTTCATGGGATGTTGACTTCCCTTCTTCCTTTGAGAGTGTGAAAGAGTCTTTGCAGTTGATTTCTCTCTATGATGTTTGAACTGATATATACTGTATGCCGTTTCGAAATTGATGTTGATTTATACTATCTATATATGCTATTTAACGCGTATTGATGGGTTACCAGCAATATTCGTTGACCGGGCGTCGTCCCCTTTCTTTATGTTGCTTTACAGGTCTTGAGTAGCTTTTGGAGAGCGCCCTAGCTGTCTGTTTGTTATGTAGCTCCCTTGGACTGTTTGGTTAGAGTTTTGGGCCTGTGAGCCTTAGATGGTTATGAACATGTTTAGTACGTTGGTTTAGACTAGTCTGTGCATCCGCTTGATGTGGATGTGGCATAGCACTTCCCGTTTTTTCCCATTTTTAATTAAAGTCTTCCGCTGTTGTTTAAATTTGATGCTACCTGTTAGTTACCTTGCTTTATGCTCTTAAGTTTTTAAAATGTCGCAAAAATCGGGGGTGTTACAGTTGGTATCAGAGCCTAGGTGTGAGCCCAGGATGTTAGAGTCTGGACTTTTAAGAAGTTAAGTGTGGTTCGAGACCCTAAGGTGACCTTAAGTATTGAAGTGTTTAGGACTTAGGACTGTTAGGACGCGTGGTGAGCTGTGTGTTGTTTATCGTTTGTTCTGTTTGCTTTGTTGTTTCTGCTTAGCTTAGTGTTCTTTTAGTTAGCGTCGGGTAAGGGTGCGCTGTTTGTTTGTGCATACCGTAACCGTGTTGTTATTGTAGAAGCTTTGTCATGGCACCGCCTCGTCAAAGCGCTCATACGCCCGAGACACCAACCAACGAGCAGCTGGCTCAGGACTTGCAACATCTCATGCAGACCATGCAAACCTTTAGTGAAGCTCTTCTAAACAACAATCATCCTGCTCCGCCGCCACAGCCTGCTGGACATCGGGATGTGGGACGTCTAGTCTCGGGCCACAGACCACCGATGTTCGCCGGAGAGGAGGACCCCGTCATGCTTGAGGAGTGGATCCGAACCTTCGACAAGATCTTCTCCGTTGTAGAGTGCCCGGAGGAGCGTTGAGTGGAGTTGGCATCTTTCTACTTCAATCATGAAGCTGATCTGTAGTGAGTGCATGAGGGACCCGCATGCCAAGAGGAGCCCGACTTCGACTGGACGGTTTTCAAGGACCGAATGAGGGAGAGGTTTTATCCGTTGCATGTCTGAGCTGCTTTGTACGAGGCGTTTCTACATCTCCACCAGGGTTCATCGTCTGTGGTGGAGTACCACAAGCGATTCTTGGAGCTCGCTCGTTTCGCTAGGATGCTAGTCCCCACCGAGCTTGCGAAGGTGGAGAAATTCGTGACTGGGCTCAATTATGAGGCTCGAAAGGCATTCACCGTGAGCAAGCCGAGGACCTTGAAGGCGGTATATCTGAGTGCTGATGATCTGTACCGGGTACAACAGTTGCAGAGAGGGTCGTTTGAGCTCGCTAAGAAGAGGAACGAGAGCGGTGGATCACACAACTTCAAGAAGCCGAGACATGACTACCGAGCTAGGACCGCACCTTCCCTACCTCAAGGATCAACCTGAGTAGAGTTCGGAGATCAAGCTAAGACGTTCGCATGCAGAAAGTGTGGAAAGGATTGCCATGGTTTTGCACTCTGATGTTTCAAGTGTGGGGAAAGAGGTCACAAGGTTGCCGTATGCCCTCTACAAGCTAATCAAATATCGTTGCCACCTAGCTCGGGATCCGGTGGAACTTCAGGAGGGAGTTCAAGCCGAGGTGCAGCTGGAGCTAGACCTTTGGGTCAAGTGTTTGTGATGGGTTGGTCCCAAGCTGAGTCGGAGGGGCTGGTTGAAGAAGAGACGGCAGGTAACCCTTTTCCTAAGCCTATCCATACCTTGAGAGTGTGCCTTTCCTTTGTTGTCGTATTTCCTTGTTAGGTGATCCTTTTTGGCTTTTTATGTGAGTTTCTTTCTTAAGTTAATTGTTTATTTCTGAGTGGGATCGTGCTTGTGGTAATTCCGTAGCCTCGTATATGCCCTTTTAACTCAACCTTTTCTTTTGGGTTATCTAAGTTTAATTGAGTATCCTTTGGATTTAATTTAGACAAAACCAAAGACATCCTTTCATTTGTAGCATAAAAAGACAAAGAAAGTTTTAATTCGTAGCCACCTAGTTTCAAACTCGAATGTACAAGTTACCAACCCAACCTTTGAACTACTTGAACCAATTATGTTTCTTGAACCTTATCCCATTTAAATTCCCTTTAACCTATTTTTCCACTTTACCCAAAAATCCCCAAATTAAAACCTACTTTCTCCTAATTTTTCCCCAAAATTTCCCAAACCTTATCTTTCTTCCTTCCTTCCACCCGTGAACCACCGAGCAATCCCCCACCCGCCGGTCTTCCTCCCGTCGCAGCCAAGCATCGCCGCCGACACCACTTGCAGCCCTACATCGCCACCAGTCGCCGACGCCATCGCCGCTGCAACCTCGCCATCGCCGAACGTCCGCCTCTGCCGTCCAGCAGGAATCGAGACCGAGAGAAGAAAGAGAAGAAGAAAATAGGAAGAAAGGAAAGAGTTTTGGTCTACTTTGAGTCTTTGGGGCATCTCAGAATCATGCCGAGAAGGACTAACTTGACGAGAAGAGTGGAATGGGTGGATGCCCACTACCTTGTGTTGGAAGGTAAAGCCTTTGATCCTGATTCTTTTTCAAGCTCTTTGTTGGAGATGTTGAATTACCAAGGACTGTTGGATGGGTTTCTCACCATCAGGGTTGAGACTTACCCGAGTTTGTTGAAAGAATTCTACCGTCTCATGGTTGTGACTAAGGATGGTGGAAAGTTGGAAGTCACTTCTAAAGTGAGAGGTGTGAAAATTGTTTTGACTGAGAAGAGGCTGGCTCAGCTTTTAAGTCTGACCACTACAGGAGTCTCGCAGTATAGTGGTGACTCCTGGATTGGGACGGATAATGTAACACCCCAAAATTTTTAAAACTTTTCAAACTTATAATATGAAAGCAATTCTATTAATTAATTCCAAATGGAGTATCCTGAACATAAGGGTCTAGGGTGTTATGCCACATCTGAGCTTGAGAACTCATATGCACAGGCTACACTAACTAACTATCCTCAAACAAATGTCATTACATCATCAAGGCACGCAGGCCGAAAAGAAAGACTAACTATTTAAGGCGAGTTCCTCTAGCGCACTCCGGTAGCTAATCCTCTGTGCCTGAAAGCCAAATATATATGTTCAGCGAATGATGCTGGTAACCCACTCCAACCCGTTAAAATACAATATAGGTATATATATATATATATATATATATATATATATATATATATATATATATATATATATATATATATATATATATATATATATATATATATATATATATATATATATATATATATATATATAGGAAAACCATTTTGAAGCAGGAAGATATATACTTAGGAGACTCTAGCTTTAAAATCAGGAATAGACTCAACAAGTAGGGACAAGCATATTCAACAGTTATAATCATGCATATAAAGATACTACCATATATCCTAAGGTCACGAGATTATTTTGCATCATTCATATCATTATCTCAATCACATAAGCACACTTTGGTGGCGTCACAGGACAAATCGCATGCCCATACATGAGGATCAGCGCATATAGCGCTAACACGGCCCCGCAGCACCCTGCCTCGTATCGCGACACGAAGGGGTCGATCGCAACTGACCGATGAACCGCAGCTCATCATAATGTTTGAGCGCAACCAAACAGTGGACCGCAGCCCAAAAGTGTATTTCTGATCGCAACCAGATTATGAACCGCAGCTCATGTAAAACGTTTGATCGCAACCAAATGGTGGACCGCAGCCCTATATCATATTTATATACCTGACTGATCGCAACCGGCCTGGTTAGCAGTTGGTATGGTTCTCAACCCATCCAACTGCCCGTATAGCCAATTTGATCGCAACCAAATTGGGGTATCATGCATACATAACACATAGCAAGCACATGCAACCCACAGTAGCACATTGGTGTCTTCAAGTTCGGCCTGAGTGCAGCTCATGACGAATACTTTTTCGGGAGCATTGTAATTCCCTTGATTGTTTGCGCCCCCGTGTTGGCTCATGACTGTAGGGCATGAGTTTGGGGGTTGAGTGCATTGGAAGGACTTGTGTCCTTCTCCCCCGCAGTTGAAGCACCGCCAGGGGTTTCCTATGCAGTCTTTGCCTCTATGGTCCTTGTTGCATCTTCGGCAAAGGAAGGGTCTTGTATTAATTTCGTTGCTTCTCAGGGGTGGCCCTTGGCCAGCTGGGTTGCTTGGCCTTGTGTTAGTGTCGTTTCTTGTTCTTTTCATGGGTGGTGCCCCACCTCCCGTGTTCCTTTTACGAATTTGTTCCTGGACTCCATGTTGTAGTAGCTAGATCCGATAGAGGTTGGCGGCACTGGAGTAAGCCTCGTTGAGGGTCCGGGGTCCGCTTACGATTAGTGCCTTTCGGGCTTCGAAGTTGAGGCCTGACACGAACTTTTCTATCTTGGTTGTCTCTGTAGGGACTAGTTTGGGTGCGAAACGGGCCAGTTCGAGGAATCGTTTGTGGTACTCCATGACGGTGGTCATCCCTTGTTTCAAGTGGTGGAATTCTTCGTACATGGATGCTCTCACGTGTGCTGGGTAGAACCGCTCTCGTAGTCGTGTCTTTAGGTTCTCCCAGTTGAACCCTGGTTCTTGTCTGTAAGTGGGTCCCTTGTGGATCCACTAGAGATCAGCCTCGTGTCTGAAGTAGAACGAGGCTATCTCTACACGACGTTCTTCTAGGCATTCCACCAATCCAAGGATTTTGCTGCGACCACAAGAAGCAACAATTTAACGTTAAAGTATTTTATGATTAGTTTTATTATTTAGTTAGAATAATTAAATTAATTAGGATAATTATTTTAGATTTAGTTTGTTACACTTATTTTATCATTTATCATTTGCATTTATCTTAGTTTGTTAAAGATTTATTTTGTATTTATCTATTTGTAGTTTGTTGAGATTTTAGTTATCTTGGGATTATAGTCCTGAATTACTAAAACTCTACAACTATAAATAGAGACACAAGTTATGAATAAAATAGATTCGTGATGAATTTTTGAGAATGAAAACTGAGATGGTTTTCTAGAACTCAGGATGAATTCGGTCATGAGTGATTCATGACATTCCTGACTTATCAAGTGTGAAACCCCACTTGTGGCGTCAAATCATTCTCATATCGCTCTATAACCGGGCGTGGGGCGAGAATCAATTCAAAAACCACAAAAACAACCCTTACCCAACCTAAAATTAAACCTTTCAAAACAAATTCACCTAGCCGAATAAACCATTCTATGATGTTCTTTAAAATTTGAGTGTGAAGAGAAGATCGGGCCAACCAGGATCGCATCAGATTTTGTCGAAGGTTCGAATCCATTCTTCGAGGATTGTGGGGTATTCTTCTCCCGAGAAGATGGTTGGTCGATGATTTGAAACTTGCCGGGTGATTTCTGAATTTGTGTTTGGTGGTGGTGGTGGTCTGTTGTTGTTGCGGAGTGCCACGTCGCTTAGTGTTTGGGCGACCTATGTAAGTTGCTATAGAGTTTGAGCCAAGGGATCGTGTGTGGCGGGTTCCGGAGTCCTTGATAGTCTTCTGTTTGGTTCCATGTCGTTGGTCTACAGGGCCAATGTATATTGTAACGATGAGTTAGAGTGTTGCACCCTTACCTTGATGCGATAAGCGTAGGGAGAAGTTCTTTAAATTAACGAAAGATGAAGTGAGGGAAGGTTATGTGATGGTGGGTAGGCTCACAATCTCACCGCGCGTCCTAAGATTCCTGAATTCTATGTTCCTAAAATACTTAGAGTTCAAGCCTAGTGTCCTAAAGTCAGGTCTTAAGAGTCTTATGCTAGGGTCAAACTTAGGCTCTGATACCATCTGTAACACCCCGAAATTTTTAAAACTTTTAATTCTTATAATATGAAAGCAATTCTATTACTCAAACCCAAACAGAGCATTCTAAACATAAGAATCTGGGGTGCTATGCCACATCTGAGCTGGAGAACTCAGATGCACAGGATATCCTAACTATATAACCTCAAAACAATGTCAATACATCATCATAGCACGCAGGCCGAAAGGAAAACTATCTATCTAAGCCTTGGTCCTCTAGCGCGCTCCGGAGCTACTCA
Organism: Ipomoea nil; assembly: GCF_001879475.1. Taxonomy (NCBI): domain Eukaryota; kingdom Viridiplantae; phylum Streptophyta; class Magnoliopsida; order Solanales; family Convolvulaceae; genus Ipomoea; species Ipomoea nil. The sequence goes on from NW_017616633.1 coordinate 15,383, forward strand.
TCTGTTCCTGAAAGCCAAATATATCTGTTCAGCGAATAATGCTGGTAACCCACTCCAACGCATTAAAATACAATATAGGTATGTATATATATATATATATATATATATATATATATATATATATATATATATATATATATATATATATATATATATATATATATATATATATATATATATATATATATATATATATATATATATATATATATATATATAGGGACGCACTCAGGTGCGAATAAGTGCCCAGGAAGGAAATGCGAACGAATCAGCGCGTGACACGTGTCCAGATCTAATAACTTAAAAAAAATGCGGTGGCATTTTCGTAAATAATTGAACATCGAAGTGCAAGTAAAATCTCTTATAAGTGCACCTATTTTCACCTATAAGTGCATGTAATTTTGCCGTGTAAGCATTCACTTTCCGCAACCATTCCTGCACCTGGGTGTGCTTATAAACATATGTGCAACTATTTATAACTATAGGTGCAACTACTTATAACTATGTGTGCACCTACTTTCACCTATAAGTGCATGTAATTTTGTCTTGTTAACATTCATTGATCTGAGTTCAGCGGGTAGTAATACTCCTGAAAACCACTCGCAAACATTCATACACCTAGATGCAACTACTTATACCTATGTGTGCAACTACTTAGAACTATAGGTGCAACTACTTAGAACTATAAGTGCAACTAAGTATTGATGCTCAGTGTAAATTTTTACTTGCACCTATAATACATTTTACTTGCACTTCAATGTTCAATTATTTACGAAAATGCCACTGTATTTTTTTAAAAAAATCAGTGTTTCTCATCCATTAGATCTGGACACGTGGACGAACAGAATCCATTTCTATTTCGCGCCTGGGCGAGCCGTTCGCACCCGAGTGCAACTATATATATATATATATATATATATATATATATATATATATATATATATATATATATATATATATATATATATATATATATATATATATATATATATATATAGGAAAACCATTTTCAAGCCGGAAGATATATATATAGGAGACTCTAGCTTTAAAACCAAGAATAGACTCAACAAGTAGGGACAAACACATTCAACAGTTATAATCATGCATATAAAGATACTAGCATATATCCTAAGGTCACGAGATTATTTCACATCATTCATATCATTATTCTATCATTATCTCAATCACATAAGCACACTTTGGTGGTGCCGCAGGACCCTTCACGCGCCCATACACGAAGCGCCAGCATATATAGCTCTGGCATGGCCCCGAAGCACCCTGCCTGTACCGCAGCACAAGGGGTCGATCGCAACAGCCCTATATAATATTTATATACCTGACCGATCGCAACCGGCCTGGTTAACAGTTGGTATGGTTCTCAACCCATCCAACTGCCCGTATAGCCAATTTGATCGCAACCAAATTGGGGTATCATGCACACATAACACATAGCAAGCACATGCAACCCACATTAACACATTGGGAAAGGGGAGAAAACGTATAAAGAAACATATGCATGGTTATCCACATACTAGGAATATTCCTAAGGGGTTCATATATCTTTCACCTAGGCCAACGGGATACCAATTCAACTAGCATGTAATACACAAGACTCTTTTATCCTACGAATGGTACCCGAAATATCAAACTAGACTTAGGCACGATAAACGGAGTCCGTTGGGACACCACGAGGGTCGGGGAAATATCAAATGGGGAAACCACCATCCCAAGTTGGGAATTTCCAGCGGGTGGCCGGCGGGTGGAGTGGAGGACCACCCGCCGGCGGCGAAATGCTGGGCAGCGGGTGCCTGGCGGGCAGTCGCCTACCCGCCGGCTGCCCGCTGCCGGCGACGCCCTTTAGGGGCAGCGGGTAGGTGGCGGGTTACCCTACCCCAACCTACCCCCCACTGACTCTTTTTCAATACTTGGGTCCCGAAATCTCTTGTGGAACCCAAAACCATGTTTAGATACTTTTAAACGCAAACGACGACACCACATAATCAAATAACGGATCAAAACTAAGAATCACATTGAACATATCCTAACATGACTTCTAAACATAATCAACACCCGAAAGGAAGAATATACAAAGGTATAACCCCATGGACTCCCTCTTTGATTTTGGCTCTGTGAAGCCTTTGATATTGAGTAGAAATAAGTAGAAATTATGAGATTTTGTTGTGTTTATTCTTGGAAGTGATCTAGTATTTGTCCTTGAGTTGTTGAGAATGTTTTGGACATGTTTGGATTAATTTTGCAGATGAAATGCCCATCTCAGACCAGCGGCCCGCGGCCCATCAGGAGGGCCGCCGGCTAGAGCCGGGGTTACCCGGACCTAGGGCATGGCCCTAGGAGAGGGCCGTTGCCTAGGCTCGGCAATGTAACGGGACTCATGGGGCGGCTCATGAGGAGTCCCGCCCCAGGTCCCTGAGTATTAATCTGAGGAGTTTTTGTGCAGTGGTCGGACCCTTGTGGCTCAGCTACGTGTCGTTTTGGGCCAGGTGTCACGGGCCCTTGTGGCTTGGTACCTCGGGACCGTCTCGACACACGTTTTGGTTTTGATTTCGTTGAATTTGGATTAAAAATGAGCATGTTATGATGGAATTATTGAAGAATTGTTTCACAGTATTATGAAGTTCACTTTGAAGAATAAATATTTTGCCTTGTTGTCTGATGTTATTTTTGTGTTGAGTAGAGAAGCATGATCACTTGAGAATATGATTATTATGAAAGCATGACTAAAATGTGATATTTGATCAATGAGTTTTGAAGCATATTTTGTTGATTGAAATTGTATAGAATTTGCTATGTTGCAAACCGAGTATGATATGATATCCTTGAGAATTTTATGGATTATATATATGGATTTGGAGCATGTTTGATATGAACCTAGTCCAAGATTCAAATAAGATGAGTATTGTCCCAAGAATTGCTCTCAATGTAAAGATAGAGATGGATCGAAATACCTTAAACATCACGAGAAACCCTTTGTCTCGAATCCTCAAAGACTTGGAAGAATCCCATTGTAGCTTTAAGTACCTCGATGTTGCAATCTTCAATCAACTAGAGTCGGGTCTAGTTTCCTTCGATTCAAGAACGAGTCCACGAACCTAAATCTAAGGTTGAAGAAAGGAAGATTGATTCGAGTCCACGAATCAATTTGCTAGTCGAGTCCACGACTAACCACTAATTGAGTCCACAATTAGCCATAAGGTTTCTTACACAAGTGTAAAGAAAAACTTAAGAATTTTATTGAATTGAAGCCTCCCCAAAACTGATATGGAGTGCCCTATTTATAGGTATAGGGCAGCATTGTAATCTAAATACAATGGGAAAAAGAGTCCTAAACCTAATCTAGAAAACAAGTAAATAGAGTTTTATTTAGAAAAAGATTTAAGGAATCCTTTCTAAATACAACTAGTGTTTTCTCTTTTATGCCAAACAATTTAAATTAATGATGACCAAAAATAATAGGGCTGATTTGGGCCTAATTTAATCACCAAAATCAACACTTAAACAATTATAAAAAAGCCTTGAGTTATTCTTCATATTTTTCAAATGGGCTTGACTTGGATTTCCACCATCTTTGAACATCACCAATGAAGAGTTGCCTTAATTGTTTGGACTTGGGCCTTGTGATTGGCCCAATTAGTACTCTTAATGGATCTTCATATGTTGGGCCGCATCATCCTCCCCTTCTTGAAAATGATTCGACCTCGAATCTTGTAAGCATTGTCTTCGATCCATGATATCACTTGAAATTGGCCACTATAATATTTTCCTCTATCGAATGGACTTATTATTAGTCTTTGTTGTTTCTTCCACCATTGATGTTTTAAGGTCGTCGTTATGGGCCTTGTGATGAGCCCACTATTTACCCTTTTTGGATTCCATGTGTACTGGTTCCTATTATTCTCCCATTCTTGAAAAGGATTCGTCCTCGAATCCAAATCTTCAGTGAAAGACAAAGTAGCAAGCTCACTTTCTGTTTTATCACGCTCATGGAACTTTTTCTTGGGATGCTTGACATGAGTCGCTCCAATCATCATCCTACAATCAACAAGTAAGGCAATTAAGTCTAATGACACATCAGGGAATTTAAACATTCTAGATGGTAATAATTCAACAAAATGAGACATATTAAATTTATGCATCTTGTTTGAATTGTCAATAAGCACAAAATCTTTCCTCCTAGAGCTTAAGGTAAAATCAAACAGAAAATTCATGGAAATATCAAGTAATGATTTAAATGTATTATGGTGGTAAGTAGCACAATTCTGAACATAAGATTCTACATCTTTTTTCTTCTTTGGCCAATGAAAATATTCATGCAAAACATCATTACTCTTTACAAAATCAAAATGTCCCTTATGTGAATCAACAATTAAATCATTGCCCAAAACAAAGCAAAAAGTGTCAATCCCATTGACTTTGAACCAAAACCCCTTGTGCAAGTGGTATTTGCCATAAGAAGTTTTCAAATGTGCCTTATAACTTCCAAGTGATTCCTTATCTCTATCAAATAAAGTTTTAGTAAAATCAAAATTAAGGAATCTTGGATGTATGGAGGCAAACAAATTTCTAATACATCTGGCAAGTAGGTCATTAATAGAAACATTGATATGAATCTAGTCCAAGGTTCAAATAAATATGGAATATTGTCCCAAGATTACTCTCAGTGCAACATAGAGATGGATCAAAATACCTTAAACCTCACGAGAAATCCTTTGTCTCGAATCCTCAAAGACTTGGAAGAATCCCATTGTAGCTTCAAGTACCTCGATGATGCAATCTTCAATCAACTAGAGTCGGATCTAGTTTCCTTCGATTCAAGAACGAGTCCACGAACCTAAATCTAAGGCTGAAGAAAGGAAGATTGATTCGAGTCCATGAATCAATTTGCTAGTCGAGTCCACGACTAGCCACTAATTGAGTCCACAATTAGCCATAAGGTTTCTTACACAAGTGTAAAGAAAAACTTAAGAATTTTATTGAATTAAAGCCTCCTCAAAACTGATATGGATGTGCCCTATTTATAGGTATAGGGCAGCATTGTAATCTAAATACAATGGGAAAAAGAGTCCTAAACCTAATCTAGAAAACAAGTAAATAGAGTTTTATTTAGAAAAGGATTTAAGGAATCCTTTCTAAATACAACTAGTGTTTTCTCTTTAATTCTAAACAATTTAAAATAAATGATGACCACAAATAATAAAGCTGATTTGGGCCTCGGATCTTGTGATTGGCCCAATTTGTAATCTTAATGGATCTTCATTATGTTGGGCCGCATCATCCTCCCCTTCTTGAAAAATGATTCGACCTCGAATCTTATAAACATTGTCTTCGATCCGTGACATCACTTGAAACGGGCCACTACAATACTTTCCTCTATCGAATGGAATTATTATTGAAATTCCTTGATTTTTCCCAATCGTTATGCTGTGCATCCGGTTGCACCGTACTTGGTGCATCCGGATCCACACGACGTCGTTTAGGGAGTAACGGTGCCGTTAGTGGCACCGTTTCACTCCACCAATCAGATATTTTTTTTTTTTTTAAATAAAACAATGCTCCTTCGTTTCTTCTCCACTGCATTTCACTTCCCGCACTCCATTCCTTCTCCAACACGATACCCTCCGTAAACGCTTCAATCATCTCCATTTCCTTACCATTTCTTTAGCATTTTCTAGCTTTCAAACACACTCGTCGTCGCTATTGTCGCCGGCGTCCGATCATCGCGAATTCAACAGCGCTTTCTCTGTAAACCAGAGCTCATCATCATCCTATAACAGGTATAAATGCATTTTACGTTGATACATAATGCATTTACACAAAACAAGCATTCATTTTGAGTATATATTTATGAAATTTTAAACTAGGGTTTTATACTGTTTAATCTTGTATGAATGTATAGTTATTTGATTATTAACGTGCATGGTTATGATTATGGGTTTATGAGTATATTTATAAGTTTATGGAACTGTAGTTTTACAATTTTGGAAGTATAGTTGTACATTTATGGAATTGTAGACATACAGTTTTGGGTGTAGTACTCTGTTAACCTTACTCTGTGCACCAAACTGCATTCATGCCTTCTTAACATACTTTGCTTTGTGCGTATACTTATGGAATTGTAGTTTTACAATTTTGGAAATATAGTTGTGCGTTTATGGAATTGTAGTTATAGAGTTTTGGATGTAGTACTCTGTGAACCTTACTCTGTGCACCAAAATGCATCAATGCCTTTTTAGCATAATTTGCCTTGTAGGTATGCTTATGGAATTGTAATTGTACAATTTTGGAAGTATAATTGTGCGTTTATGGAATTATAGTTATATAGTTTTGGATGTATTACTCTGTGAACCTTACTCTGTGCACCAAATTGCATTCAAATCCTTTTTAGCATAACTTGCCTTGTGGTATACTTATGAGATTATGGAATTGTAGTTTTACAATTCTGGAAGTATAGTTGTGTGTTTATGGAATTGTAGTTATGAAGTTTTGGATATAGTACTCTGTTAACCTCACTTGATGTTTTTTATTTGCAGAAATGGATCAGTCAGGTGTGGCAGATGATTCTACACTTGGTCAATTTGTGAAGTCTATAAAAAAGAGAACAACCAGAGCAGTATTGAGCTCACAAGCTGCTGAACTCACCCCTGCCCAGGAAGATCAAGCAGAGCCTTCGACAAGGCAACAACCAGCAGCTGTAAAAAGAAAGAGGGCACCACCACAAAAGCGAGAGAGAGTACGGGACCCTGATGTGAACTACTTCAGTACACGAATGGGTCCTAAGCAAATGTATGACCTTGTCCAGCGTCTAACACATGACCAAAAGGATGCTGTGATTGATATGGGTTTTGGAGGGCTGCTGCACCTACAATTTTCAAGCAATTACTCACAACTTGTTGAGTATCTCCTGCAAAGGTTTGATGTTTTCAAATCAGACTTCATATTGGATGGTGACCATCTACATGTCGGTGAAGAGGATGTTGAATACATCTTGGGACTCCCCCGGGGGAAGAGAGATGTTGAGGAAGGTACAAAGAGTGAGGAAAATTCTACAGCTGCATATAATAAGGTCCTGACTGAGTGGAGGAAAAGATGGAATGTCAGGTCAGGGTCACCCATAACAACAAAGATGCCTGATGAAATAATCAGGAGAGGTGACCATGGAGATGCCTTCAAGAGAGACTTTGTGGTGTTTGCTGTCTCATCTCTGCTCCGGGGAAATACTGGAAGATATGCCAACTATCGAGTTATCAAGTCATTGCTCAACATCCGGTCAATCTCAAGACTTAATTGGTGCAAGTACACGTACAATTCTTTAATTGATTCGTATGACATTTACAAAGACTCTCCTACCAGATCCTTTCGAGGTCCAATGGTATTCATCCTGGTAATATCCCATTATACATAAAATGTTCTAATTATGTAATTATATTCATGCAATTATGGAATCATAGATATGCAATTCTGTATGTGTGGTTATGCCCTTATGGATGTGTAGTTTTGTAATTGTGGAATTGTGGTTTTCCAATTATGGAATAATAGTTTTACAATTATGGAATTATAGTTAATCAATTATAGATGTGTAGTTTATGGATTATGGAATTATAGTCATCCAATTATGGAATTATAGTTATGCAATTATGGAATTATAGATATGCAATTCTAGATATCTAGTTTTATAATTATGGAATTATAGTTATGCAATTATGGAATTATAGATATGCAATTCTGAATATGTAGTTATTCAATTCCTTAACATACTCTTCTGTACTTCTTGAAGCTCTTCTACTTTGACCGAGTACAATTCAGAGGCATGACCGTCAACCGCACATTCCCAGCAATAAAAGCTTGGACAAAAAGCCTTGTACGCAAGCGAGTATCGGCTGAGATAAAATCAGGGGGTTTTGGTAAGGGCAAAGTTATCCCTCGATTTCAGAGACCTACTGCCATTGCATCTACATCATCACCCCGACCTGCACCTCCTCCTGCTGCAATACCAAGGCCAGTGTCCAGCCCTGCTGCTACACCAACTATTCCAGCTCCATCTGTGCCTCTGACAAATGTTGACCGAGTAACAAATGTGCTTCAACGGCTTACAGCAGATGTCCTTGAGTTCGGTCAGGTCATGTCTGACATTGGCAAGCAAGGGGCCCCGGTTGAAATCATGAAGAGGGCTTTTTCAGGAATATCAACAATGCTGAGTGCTGCAAGCACAATTCAACCGACTCCTAGCCCAACTGCCTCGCAATTGGATGACATCTTCTTCGGAAGTGAGAGCTTCACATCAGCAGTTGATTCTCTGGTAGCAGCTTTTGAAAAAACAAGAAAGGAAATGGAAATAGAAGTCCCATCATTTGAGCTACTTGGACGCTCTACACCAACCCCACCACCATCTCAACAGCAGCCTTTGGACACCTTGGTGGATAACATTGTGAGGAGTGCAGGAGTATCAACCTCAACAGAGAAGGAAGCAACTCCATTACTAATCAGAGTGCCATTCGAAAAGTCCACCACTCCTACTACCCCTGCTGCCCAAACTGCTGCTGAGATTGATGAATTTGATAAGTAGGTTACTGCTTTCTTATGCAGATTTAGACTATAAATATGGTCTTCAATTCATCAATAATTATGAATATTAAGTTTGATTAATATGAATATATTCTTATTCAACTAGTGACGTTGATTTCTTTACAATTATGAATATGTATTTCTCAAATTATGGACATATAGTTTATAGATTATAGAAATGTAGTTATACAATTCTGGAATTATACTTGTGGGGTTATGAACTGCCTCTGTTTTTTTCTGGACAACAGGGCTATGGATGAAAGTGAATCTGATGTTGAGGATGTTACTGTGAGAAAGAGACCTGTGCGCAAATTCAGGAACATCCCGCTTCATTTGAGGTCACCATATTGGAATAAGAACAAAGGCTCCATCAATAATGCAACTCCCAAAGAAAAGGTTTTTTCAAACTATGCATTTTTGGAAGCCTCAAGTGAGCACCCGGGAGGGTATGTTTCCATCCACCAATTTTACTTAAATTTTATTCATTAATTTATGTTCTTATATTTATTTATTTACTGTATTGTAGAGAGACATTGTTCAAATATGGTGATTACTACTTCACAAGGGATGATTTTGCAACTATGTGCAACGGTGAGCTACTGAGCAGCTTCCTAGATGTCTGGTCCCTACGTTTTACATTGCTGAACATGCCCCGTGCGGTTGGGGAGACAAAGCGGGTCTACTTCTCCACCCTAGTACATGTAAGTGTTCACAAATTATGAATATATAGTTTTTAGATTATGGATATGTAGTTATTCAGTTCTGGATGTGTACCTGTGAACCCCTGGTTTTATAATTTTGTAATTCTGGAATTATAGTTATGCAATTATAGAACTATACTTATGCAATTATGGAATTGGTTATATGCAATTATGGAATTATTGATATGAAATTATGGAATTATAGTTATCCAATTATGGAACTATAGTTGTACAATTCTGGAAATGTATATATATATATAACTCTGTATGTATAACTTTAACATTTTCAACAAATATTATTTGGATTATGACTACCCATTCCTGCATTTGTATGTGCAGCTTCAAATTGATCCCAATGATCAGTGGATGAAGGATCTCCCAACTCACATAAAAATGAAGAATTTCAATGAGAGATTGAGCTATGAAATAACCAGCTTTGGGAACCTAGACATCAGTGATGCAGATCTGGTAAGTTCTATTACCCATGTCCAATTTGACTTTATCATGTCCAAAAAAATACTAACATTGCTTTAACTTTGAATTGGAATTAGATATTTTTCGCAGTTCATCGCCATGGTCACTACTTCTTGGTCTGCTTCAATGTGAAAGAACATAAAGTACAGGTCATTGACAACAAGGAGTTACCAGCTGGTGTTTCGGAGAAGGACAAATATGGCAACTGCCCACACTTATTGGTAATTTTGATAAAAAAAAACTTGACATTCTTACCATTACCTATCTATTGACATAAAAGCATTATCAACACTAAACTAACTTTTCTGACCAGATTGAAGCATTCAGTGGTTACCTTAAGGCCGAGTGCCACTCCTTGTATGTGAAATTGCAAAAAGTTGATATAAAGTACCTTAAGTTGGACTGGGCAAACACTGAAAACGTCACTGATTGCGGGATCTATGTACTCCGTCATATGGAGACATTCCGAGGGACTCTACAAGACTGGCAGCCAGGATTCAAGAAAAATATGCGCTTGAATGTAAGACTACCATACATATTATAGTTTCAAAATACATTAAAAAATAAATAAAACTGCGAATGACTAATTACTTAATGTTCTTTGTTTATAGGCAAGCTTCATGTGTGAATTGCGAGCGAAATATGCTGCGAACCTCATAAAGTGGAGAATGAATGAAGTCAGGGGGGAGGTTCTGCAAGCGGCCAAAAGAGTTTCGAAGAAGAATTGAATGAATATTCTTCAACATGTTGACTGAATTCTAAACAATTAGAAAGTTTTTGTGAACTACATTGACAATGTGACATGTATTTTGTGAATGTAGATGCATGATGTTAATAGCTAAATAACAATTTACATCTGATCTATGCACCTCTTTCTCTTTTCTCTTCTTTTCTTTTCTTTACTTTTTTTTTTTTTTTTTGTTTTTGTTTTCATGTATCAAATCTATAATTGCATGACTACTATAAATCCAGAATTGCAAAACTATAGTTCCATAATTGCATAACTATAATTCCATAATTTCATAATTATAATTCCATAATTGTATATAAACAATTCCACAATTGCATAACTATAGTTCCATAATTGCGTAACAATAATACCATAATTGCAAAACTATACATCCATACTTGCATAACTATACACCACAATTTCATAACTACAAATTCCATCACAATGGGGACTACACATGCATAAATGCATAACTATATTTTCATAATTGAATGACTATAATTTCATAATTGCATACCTTTCATAATTGCATGACTACAATTCCATAATTGTATAACTATAATTCCATAATTTCATAACTACAGTTCCAAAATTGCAAAACTACATATCCAGAATTACAAAACTAAAACTGTATAATTGCATAAAATCAATGATAACAACTTGTATTTCTCAATCTACACCTACATTGTCATCTAAACCCTTACTAAACTGAACAAAATCTGAACTTGAAGAACTTGGATGTACAAGGTATCCATCCCCAGCAAGCTTGGATATGTTTTCCAACACCAAAAACTGAACAGCACCCTTTGTACTCAATGCAGCTTTATTTGCAGCACTCCTTCTCCCCCTTGCAAGACTGTACTTCTTTTCAATAACACCACTCCTCCTTTTGTTACGCTCACCTTTCAATCTCCGACTTGAAGGATTTTGAACACCACCACTTGAAGATGAAACACCACACTCTTCAATATGCACATGCCCAACCTCGGCTTCAACCTTTTTCTTTACATCATCAACAGCCTCGTCACACAGTTTCCTCGCTACGCTGCTATCTTGACTAGACACAACTAATCTTTGAAATTTTCTACTAATATCGAACACCCAAATTGATGGAGGAACACCAACATTATAAACCATAGAATCAATGTTGACATTCCTACCATCAATAACCTTTTTAGTCCATCTTTTAAGTATATATTTGTCGGGAATACTAGAAACACAATGTACGTGAAGAATGCGTATACAATGACAACATAGAATTCCCAACTCAGACATCAACTTGCAACTACAAGAAATGTCCAAGTTGGCTGCATTAAAACTAACCTCATGCCTTATAATATCTATATCTGGCCGCCACACGTGATACTTCTGTTGATGGCCATCATTCAACACCATCTCTTGATGACACGCACTGCCTTTCATGAATTGTTCCTCAAACAGAAAATATATCTCAATCGTGTATACCTCTCTAGCATGTGAAAGAAGTTTCACATGCTCCATCATCATAGCGGGTACCCCTTGAGCACACCGAAAGTCTTCACCGTTCTCTTTACTTCTCCATTCAGAAATTACGCTTACAAACGATGAATAGAAATCACAAAGACCCGCTGTCTTGGACAACCTTCTAGAAATCGAATGATTTGTAGTTTCACTCCTTTGTGATGATAGAATGCCCCCAGAAAAATAGTCCTTGTTAAATGCTGGACACCACTTCTCCCTACAGTCATATAGCTTTTCTAACGAAGTATTCTTGTGACATTTATAGTCAGTCACCAACCTGAAAATGGTAAGACAAAATCCCAAATGATTATGAAGCAGAATATTAACAAGCAGCATCACCACATCTAACACATACTCAGAATTTCTATTGCTCTATATACATAATTGGAATACTATATGTCCATAATTGATAGACTATATATCCATAATCCATACTACTACATTTCCAGACACCACCAGTAAGTTCAACTGCTATATATCCATAATCGGTATACTATATATCCATAATCGGAATACTATATATCCATAATCCATATACTACATTTCCAGACACCACCACTGCTATATATCCATAATCGAAATACTATATATCCATAATTGATGCACTATACATCCATAATTACAAACGTAATGCAATAAAAACGATTAATTACTAACATACCTTGTCCAATAGAATTGAAATTCAGCTTCGGTCTCTGTGTATTTCAACACGTAGTTAAACATATCCAAGAAATCCTTATTGCTCCTTAACGTCTTGATATGCTTCTTTGAATTCTCACCGATATGCCATATGCAAAGACGATGACGTGATGTTGGAAACACTTTAGATATAGCAGCAGCCATAGCTGCACATTGATCTGTCATAATAGTCTGTGGAGACTTGTCACCCATTGATCTTGAAAACACTTTAAACAACCACACAAACGATTCTATCCTCTCGTTCATCAAAAACCCGCATCCAAACATTACATTCATGCAATGGTGATTCATCCCTACGAAAGGGGCACAAATCATATCGTATTTGTTTGTGCGATATGTCGTATCATGCACTAACAAGTCCCCAAACACCTCGTAATCTCGTCTCATTTGACCATCCCTCCAAAAAAAACTGCACAACCTTGCATCCAAGTCAAGTTCAAAATCAAAGAAAAAATCAGTCTCGGTAGACTGCCTCCTCCTAAAAATTTCAATTAAAGAGTTAGAATCCGTTCCATCCAATCGCTTGACAGTATCCGCAGCCATTGAATTATAAGCATCTCTACTGGTGAAACCAACTAAAGGGGACCCCCCCGATTGGTGTTTTAGGAACCTAATACCATCTGCCAATGCAACACCACTGTCCTTCAAACCTTGTAAATATAAGAGCTGATTATCTCCGACACTCCTATGTGAACGAAGTAGATGACTCTTGTTGAACACACATAACTCGTGATTGTGCACTTTCTCGTGTTTCGTAACTGTCCACAACCCATCATCACCCACGTCAAATTGAACAAACGCTCCACACCCTGTCCTTGTGTCAATTTTGGAATAAGCCTTAACCCCACTGTTAGCCTTGTAACCAGCCTTAGAACAACAAAATTTCTTCATTTGAATTGTGTTCGAAGATCCCTTGTATCGTTGATGACCCTTCCTCACACTAAAACCAAGTCTATATGCATAACTGTTATACACCTCAAAAGCCTCATCAGCATTACTTACTACCAAACCAACCAAATCTTGATCAACTGCAAATATAACACAATAATAACCATTTCCATTAACACATAATTCCTAACCATAATTTGCTAATTAAAAGGTAAACCACTATGAATAAACCTGGAATTGATGAAGATCCATCAACATCTACATCTACTTGATCTGAACTCACTGAACCATCCACAATGCCTTCACTAACTACATTATATAGACATGGTGAACATTAATTCAAACAGTTCATCAAACAGAAAAAACAGAGTGTCTACAGATTCTGTATATATAGTTATATGATTATGGAAATATAGTTATACAATTCTGGATACACAGTCGCAACAAACTGCCAAAACAGAGTACCCCTAATTCTGAATATATAGACATGCAATTCTGGAAATATAGTTATGAAATTATGGAATTATTGTTTTCAAATTAAGAAATTGTTGTTACACAATTATGGAAATTACTTACGTGATTTTGCACAACTATTTGCAGATTCTAGACACAAACATCACTGCTAATCACATAATCATACAAAAAACCAAAAGGAACGATTGCAAAAACAATAACAAGATCACCTTGAATCGAATGCCAATCATCAACTGCGGAATTCGTCTGCTCTGTTCCATCCTCCATCTATCAATCACTTTGTAATTCCCGATTTCGATTTGCGATTGCGATTTGCGAATGCGATTGAGATTGCGATCGCGATTCCGGTGATATCGAATGCCAATACCACAGTGAACAACTGCCAACGATCGAGTTTGAAACTTGGAAACAAACTCAAAAGGAATTTGGAAGTAAACGCCGTTAACGGAATTTTTTTTTTTTTTTTATAAAACCCCGCGTCATTAGGCTAAAACGACGTCGTGTGGATCTGTATGCACCATGCATGGTGCATACAGATGCACAGCATAATTTGCCGATTTTTCCACCAATGATGCTTTAAGGATGTACTTTTTGGCCTTGTGATGAGCCCACTATAGACCCTTATTGGATTCCATGTGTGCTGGTTCCTATTATTCTCCCATTCTTGAAAAGGATTCGTCCTCGAATCCAAATCTTCAATGAAAGACAAAGTAGCAAGCTCACTTTCTATTTTATCACGCTCATGGAACTTTTTCTTGGGGTGCTTGACACGAGTCGCTCCAATCATCATCCTACAATCAACAAGTAAGGCAATTAAGTCTAATGACACATCATGGAATTTAAACATTCTGGATAGTAATAGATCAGCAAAACGAGACATATTAAATTTAGCCATCTTGTTTGAATTTTCAACAAGCACAACATCTTTCCTTCTAGAGCTTAAGGCTAAACCAAACACAAAATCCATGGAAATATCAAGTAATGTTTTAGATGTATTGTGGTGGTAAGTAGCACAATTATGAACATAAGATTCTACATCTTTTTTCTTCTTTGGCCAATGAAAATATCCATGCAAAACATCATCACTCTTTGGAAAACCAAATGGTCCTTTATGTGAATCAACAATTAAACCATTGCCCAAAACAAAGCAAAAAGTGCCAATCCCATTGACTTTGAACCAAAACCCCTTGAGCAAGTAGTGTTTCACATAAGAAGTTTTCAAATGTGCCTTATAACTTTCCAGTGATTCCTTATCTCTATCAAACAAAGTTTTAGTAAAATCAAAATTAAGGAATCTTGGATGTATGGATGCAAACAAATTTCTAACACATCTAGCAAGTACGTCATTAATAGAAACATGGCAAAGAAATCTAGAGAATAATAATGCATGCTTTTGGAATAAAAGTGAGTAGAAAGTGACTCCCCTTCCATTCTCTTGCATACTATCCTTTTTAGTTACCAAGAGAGGTTGCACTTTGACACCTTGGTCTGGTCCTTTCCACTGTATCACTGATTGTGGTCCCTTTGTTTGGCTACAAACTGAGTTAGAGGATTGGAGTGGTGATTGCAATTCCAAACATGGAGGTTCCACTTTTTTCTCTTTGATTTCTTCCTTCTTTGAGGCCGGTTTGAGAGCTTTCATCAATGTCAATTGAATTTCTTCTACTTGTTTAGGATACAAACGAGGCAAGAAATATGTAACTCCATTCATGTGAAACACATAAGTGTTCCTCATTCCATCATAACTTATTTTTCTGTCAAATTGCAATGGTCTACCTAACAAGATATGAGCAGCCTGCATTGGGATATTATCACACAAGATTTCATCAGAGTAACTGTTAATAGATAAACGAATAAGACCCTGTTTGGTTACTCTAGCTTCTCCTACATCAGTTAACCATTGCAAACAATAAGGATTTGGATGATTAAGCAAAGGTAACAGGGAAAATTTAACCATAGCTGCACTAGCCACATTTGTGCAACTTCTAGAATCTATTACCATAGCACAAGCATTCTCTTTAATTGACCCTTTAGCACAAAATATATTTTCTCTTTGAGACTCATCTTCTTTTAAAGGGTGAACATTCAAAACCTTCTTAACAACAACAGTATGACAAGACTCACTATCAACATATTTAGAATCAGAATCTAAAGGTATGAATGGTTCTCTCTCAACATGTTCATTGGGGGTTTCAAAATGGTCACAAACCTCATCCTCAGATTTATATTCAAGACAAGAAGTAAAATTTTCAGATTGTGTTGTTATCTTAACTACCCTCTTGTTAGGACAATCATGAGCTATGTGGCCTCTCCCATTACATCTATAACAAATCAATTCTCTATCACGTTGAGGCTTCACTGACTCACTTACCTTTTCTTTACCTTTGTCTCGTGAATCATCTCTTAGAAGATGACGTTCATCACGCCTTTGAGAGGTGGAACAAGTGTTGTTCCATTTTGATGCACCATTGTTGGCCTTGTACATTTTCATCTCTTTGATTTTTGCCTCAGATTCACGTGCAGCATACAAGGCATCATAAAGGGTGTCATATCTCTGAATACTCATTCCACATCGAATTTCTAAGTTCAATCCATGTACGAAACGAGCAATAGTTTTTGCCTCTTCTTCATGTATGTTTCCATGTTCAAGCAAAATATTTATAGTTTGGTGGTACTCATCAACTGACATTGTTCCTTGCACGGTTCCCTGCAATTTTCTTTCAAGATCATAGAAACAAGATTTAGGACGAAAGGTTAGACGCATATCTTCCCTCACTTGAACCCAAGATTCATAGGGAATAAAATTAGCAACTCTCTCTCTATTTCTTTTTCGCCACCAAGATAATGCATACCCCTTAAAAGATGTAGAAACTAGCCTAATTTTTGTAAGATCAGAATATTGCTTTAAATTAAAAAGAGTTTCAACAACATTCTCCCATTTTATGTATTCGGTAGGTCCTTTCTCACCGGTGAAGTTAGGAATTTCATGTTTAATGTTTCCTAACTCCGTATTACGCTGTTGGATTCTTTGACATCTAGGATCCACTCTTCCTACTGGTGGCAGGTGTCGTTCATCATTGTGTGGTGGTTGCACTTGCTGTGAGTGTTGCTCCAAATTATTCATTCGTTTGAGTAACCTGTCTATTTTTTGTTCTAATTTCTGCAGCAAGTTTGGAACTTTTTGAGCCATCTGTAAACGAAAAAAAATATCTAAAAACAAGAAGATGTGTGAGTAGTCACGTTAGTGAAACCAAAAAGTTGGCTCGCTCCCTCACTATTCTCAGCTCGCAAGGTAAGAGGTGGATTATATGGCTCTGGGGGTGCACTACACACTCTTACAAATACACACTCCACTCGTGTATCGCTCAAGGTGGCAGATACTCTCACAAGCCTTTTTCCAAAAAGGAAAATTCTAGTCCGAAACTCAAGTTGGTATGGATTCAACCTCAAAGTTCAAGAAAACATACCTTGGAAAACTTCACAAGCCCTTGAGAGTAAGGTGTATCGCGAGGTAGGTAATAAAATTGAGAGCAAGAAGCAAAGAAAAAGGACAATACAAGCAAAGAAACTAAGAAAGATTTGAAAGAAAAAGGAATGCAAAGAAATAAGTATGGCAGAAAGATATGCAACACCAATATCAGAAGATAGACACAAAAAGAATGTAAAAGGGGATCAAGTGTACCACAACCAAATAGGAATATATCAAGAACTCCTTCCAACCTTATACTTTTCCCCTTCCTTATCCCACCAAAATTCTCCTACCAACCAGATTCTTTCCCCAACCTTATTCTTCTTCTTTATTGCTTTCTCTTTTTTTTTTTTTTGCTTTTTTTCAAATTTCTTGAATTTTTTTTTATGATTGTTTTGATAAGTAACCTCCAAATAACTACTGTAAATATCAACAAAAATTTCGGACCGAGAGGATCCACACAACCCCTTCAAAACAGAATCAAGAATTTCAAGAATCGCCTAGAAAAACAGAAACAATACCCTGACTTTGAAGATCAATATCTCACTAACTAGAAGGAATTAGACAGTGTATAATATATCAAAAGAACGCCCCAGAAGAGATCTAAAACATATCCAAATTTCAGATAAAACTAACTAGTGGATCTCGAGATATAGGTAATTCTTTGAAACTGGTCACAGCTTGCGGAAATCTGGACAGGGTGTGATTGAGACGTGATTGCGCGTAAATGCGCTTTGGATATAGGTAAGGGTAAGATGGGGTTGTTTTCTTGACAGAATATGTGGTTATATGGTGCTTAGGAGGTGTGAGGTCTCATTGATATTGGACGGGAAAAAGGGAAAACACTTTCGGGATTGTTTTTCAAGAAACTGGAGAACATGTATCAAGATTCAAGAACGCAATCAAGAATGCAAAAGAAAATTTTTTTGGGGTTTTTTTAATGAATAAGACACGAATAAATGTAGTATGTAAGATAAGAACGAGATAAACCTAGGGAACCAAAGAAACCAAATTTCCAATGATAACGAGACAAACCTAGACTCTGAATACCAAATTGATATGAATATAGTCCAAGGTTCAAATAAATATGGAATATTGTCCTAAGATTACTCTCAGTGCAAGATAGAGATGGATCAAAATACCTTAAACCTCACGAGAAACCCTTTGTCTCGAATCCTCAAAGACTTGGAAGAATCCCATTGTAGCTTCAAGTACCTCGATGATGCAATCTTCAATCAACTAGAGTCGGATCTAGTTTCCTTCGATTCAAGAACGAGTCCACGAACCTAAATCTAAGGCTGAAGAAAGGAAGATTGATTCGAGTCCACGAATCAATTTGCTAGTCGAGTCCACGACTAGCCACTAATTGAGTCCACAATTAGCCATAAGGTTTCTTACACAAGTGTAAAGAAAAACTTAAGAATTTTATTGAATTAAAGCCTCCTCAAAACTGATATGGATGTGCCCTATTTATAGGTATAGGGCAGCATTGTAATCTAAATACAATGAGAAAAAGAGTCCTAAACCTAATCTAGAAAACAAGTAAATAGAGTTTTATTTAGAAAAGGATTTAAGGAATCCTTTCTAAATACAACTAGTGTTTTCTCTTTAATTCTAAACAATTTAAAATAAATGATGACCACAAATAATAAAGCTGATTTGGGCCTCGGATCTTGTGATTGGCCCAATTTGTAATCTTAATGGATCTTCATTATGTTGGGCCGCATCATCCTCCCCTTCTTGAAAAATGATTCGACCTCGAATCTTATAAACATTGTCTTCGATCCGTGACATCACTTGAAACGGGCCACTACAATACTTTCCTCTATCGAATGGAATTATTATTGGAATTCCTTGATTTTTCCACCAATGATGCTTTAAGGATGTACTTTTTGGCCTTGTGATGAGCCCACTATAGACCCTTATTGGATTCCATGTGTGCTGGTTCCTATTAAACATGGAAAACAAATCTAGAGAATTTTAATGCATGCTTTTGAAATAAAAGTGAGTAAATAGTTACTCCCCTTCTTTTCTCTTGCTTATTATCCTTTTTTGTTAGCAAGCGAGGCTGCACTTTGATAGCTCTGGCTGGTTCTTTCCACTGTACCACTGATAGCGGTTCCTTTGTTTGGCTACAATCTAAGTTAGAGGACTGGAGTGGTGACTCCAATTCTGGAGGTTCCAGTTTGCTCTCTTTGATTTCTTCTTTCTTCAATGCTGGTTTGAGAACTTGCTTCGATCTCAATTGAATTTCTTCTACTTGTTTTGGGAGTAGAGGCTTAAGCACATGTATAAATCTATTATAGGTGACATTGCATGTGTTGTTGAGTGCATTATAATAAAAATGTCTATCATGTTGCCATGACCTTCCAAGTGAGACATGTGCAGTACGCATTGGCACAATATCGCATAGAACCTCATCATAATACTTGCCAATACAAAAAGGAATAAAAACTTGTTTAGTCACTCTCACATCCCCAGAATCAATAAGATTATATGGTTGGGGGTGATTGATAAGAGGTAACTTAAGGTAGTCCACCATGGCTGCACTAGCTAAATTCATACAGCGATCCGAATTGATAACGATAATGCATCCCTTTCCATGAATGTTTCCCCTAGTATAGAGTGGCAGTTGCACTCGCTTAGGGTGTTGCTCTAGATTAGTCATTCGAGTGCTTAAACCTTCCATGACAAAGGCTAGAGCATCTATTTTCTGCTCTAATCTCTTACGTGTGTTTGGAACCTCTTCAGCCATCTGTAGATGAGAAACAAAATCTAAAAACAAGAAGATATGTGAGTATTCATGTTAGTGAAACCAAAAAGTTGGCTCGCTCCCTCTCTATTCTCAGCTCGCAGGTAAGAGGTAGATTATATGGCTCTGGGGTGCACTACACAATCTTACAAACACACACTCCACTCGTGTATCGCTCAAGGTGGCAGATACTCTCACAAGCCTTTTTCCAAAAAGGAAAATTCTAGTCCGGAACTCAAGTTGATATGGATTCAACCTCAAAGTTCAAGAAAACGTACCTTGAAAAACTTCACAAGCCTTTGAGAGTAAGGGTGTACCGCGAGATAGGTAATAAAATTGAGAGCAAGAAGCAAAGAAAAAGGACAATACGAGCAAAGAAACTAAACAAGATTTGAAAGAAAATGGAAACCAAAGAATGAAGTATGGCAGAAAGATATGTAAGACCAATATCAAAAGATAGAGACAAATAGAATAAAAGGGGTTCACGTGTACCACAATCAATTAGGAATCTATCAAGAACTCCTTCCAACCTTATACTTTTCCCCTTCCTTGTCCCTCCAAAATTCTCCTACCAGCCAAATTCTTTCCCCAACCTTATTCTTCTTCTTTATTGCTTTCTCTTTTTTTTTTTTTTTTCAACTTTCTTGATTTTTTTTTGATTTTTTTGATAAATAACCTCCAAATAATTACTGTAAATATCACCAAAAATTTTGGACCAAGAGAATCCACACAACCCCTTCAAAACAGAATCAAGAATTTCAAGAATCGCCTTGAAAAACAGAAACAATTCCCTGACTTTGAAGATCAATATCTCACTAACCAGAAGGAATTAGACAGTGTATAATATATCAAAAGAACGACCCAGAAAAGATCTACAACATATCCAAATTTCAGATAAAACTAACCAGTGGATCTCGAGATATAGGTAATTCTTTGAAACTGGTCACAGCTCGCGGAAATCTGGACAGGGTGTGATTGAGATGTGATTGCGCGTAAATGCGCTTTGGATATAGGTAATGGTGAGATTGGGTTGTTTTCTTGACAGAATATATGGTAATATGGTGCTTAGGAGGTGTGAGGTCTCGTTGATATTGGACGGGAAAAAGGGAAAACTCTTTCGGGATTGTTTTTCAAGAAACTGGAGAACATGTATCAAGATTCAAGAACACAACCAAGAATGCAAAAGAAAATTTTTTTGGGGTTTTTTTTAATGAAAAAGACACGAAAAAAGTAGTATGTAAGATAAGAACGAGATAAACCTAGGGAACCAAAGAAACCAAATTTCCAATGATAATGAGACAAACCTAGGCTCTGAATACCAAATTGATATGAACCTAGTCCAAGATTCAAATAAGATGAGTATTGTCCCAAGAATTGCTCTGAATGTAAAGATAGAGATGGATCGAAATACCTTAAACATCACGAGAAACCCTTTGTCTCGAATCCTCAAAGACTTGGAAGAATCCCATTGTAGCTTTAAGTACCTCGATGTTGCAATCTTCAATCAACTAGAGTCGGATCTAGTTTCCTTCGATTCAAGAACGAGTCCACGAACCTAAATCTAAGGTTGAAGAAAGGAAGATTGATTCGAGTCCACGAATCAATTTGCTAGTCGAGTCCTCGACTAACCACTAATTGAGTCCACAATTAGCCATAAGGTTTCTTACACAAGTGTAAAGAAAAACTTAAGAATTTTATTGAATTGAAGCCTCCTCAAAACTGATATGGATGTGCCCTATTTATAGGTATAGGGCAGCATTGTAATCTAAA
Source organism: Ipomoea nil (assembly GCF_001879475.1). Lineage (NCBI taxonomy): Eukaryota > Viridiplantae > Streptophyta > Magnoliopsida > Solanales > Convolvulaceae > Ipomoea > Ipomoea nil. The sequence goes on from NW_017616633.1 coordinate 37,420, forward strand.
TACAATGGGAAAAAGAGTCCTAAACCTAATCTAGAAAACAAGTAAATAGAGTTTTATTTAGAAAAAGATTTAAGGAATCCTTTCTAAATACAACTAGTGTTTTCTCTTTTATGCCAAACAATTTAAATTAATGATGACCAAAAATAATAGGGCTGATTTGGGCCTAATTTAATCACCAAAATCAACACTTAAACAATTATAAAAAAGCCTTGAGTTATTCTTCATATTTTTCAAATGGGCTTGACTTGGATTTCCACCATCTTTGAACATCACCAATGAAGAGTTGCCTTAATTGTTTGGACTTGGGCCTTGTGATTGGCCCAATTAGTACTCTTAATGGATCTTCATATGTTGGGCCGCATCATCCTCCCCTTGAAAATGATTCGACCTCGAATCTTGTAAGCATTGTCTTCGATCCATGATATCACTTGAAATTGGCCACTATAATATTTTCCTCTATCGAATGGACTTATTATTGGTCTTTGTTGTTTCTTCCACCATTGATGTTTTAAGGTCGTCGTTATGGGCCTTGTGATGAGCCCACTATTTACCCTTTTTGGATTCCATGTGTACTGGTTCCTATTAATGTTGTAGCGTATTTTGCATCCCACATCTATCATATTTCAAAAATGCATAAGGGGTCAACGTGAGCCCAAGTATTACTATCAAAATCCATAAGCATGTGGTATATCATTATTTGATGCATTGAGAAGTTGTTGAGTAGTTGCATGCATGAGATTGATGCATGAGAGATATATTTATATATTATCTATATCAGTGAGGTTTTGGAGGACCCCGTTTGGACTATGTCCTCTCGGATGATTATTATGGACATTGCGGTCCCAGTATATGTAACGTGGCGTTTTCCCACGTTACGAGGTTGGAGACTTCCCGCCAGGCTTGGAATCCTGGTTAGGGGGTTGCACACTAAAAGTACGATACCTAATTCCACAGAGAAAGCACGAAAGAAAGAAAGATATAGAACCAAGAGAGTGGTTCTGTGGGTGAGTTGAGTATGTGGCCGGTTAAATTGCCGAGCCGGTTAGGTCCATTCACGATTCGTGAAGGCCTACCTCCCCACGAGTTAGAGGTTCCGTAGTTACGGATGTGGCGGATGCATGAGATTACACTGTTCGCTATGGCTTCACTGCGGCGGAGTACCTGCCTCGCACAAGAAGAGAAATGAGAAGTATGAGAAAGCTTGAACAAGAAAGATATCGAGTCAAGAGACTCAAGAGAAAGAAAGCAAGTCGTTTATGACTCAATGAGACCTCCACAGTAAGTATTCTATTTTACAATGAGTGTATGAGTATATTTATAGTATTGCACGAGATTGCATTTGAGTAAATTTACAGTATTGCACGAGATTGAATTTGAGTATATTTATAGTATTACACGAGATTGCATATGAGTATAGTATTGCACATAATTGCACATGAGTATATATTTATAGTATTGCACGAGATTGCATACGAGTATAGTATTGCACATGATTGCATATGAGTATAGTATTGCATGTGATTGCATATGAGTATAATATTGCATAAGATTGCATATGACTATAGTATTGTACAAGATTGCGTTTGAGTAGAGTATCGTATGAGATTGTATAATGAGAATGTTGATTTAAGATTATTTATCGAGCATGATAGTTTAGTTACATTTGAAGCCTTATATATCCAGTTTACGTGATGAGAACTTGAGAGCATGAGAATACTCATTGTATGGTTTATTAGCATGATACTACTTGTAAGCATGAGTTGCTTGTTAAGTTTGTTGTGAAGTCTACATGTTGAAGTATCTAAGTTGCTATGTCTTATATATAGAGGCATGTCTGTTGATACTATAGGTTGCAAGCATCTAGAAAGTATGTGATATGACTAAAGCTGTCTATGAGATGAGTTTGTTGTATACGAGTGAAATCAAATGTTTTCAAAGTATATTCTATAGTATTTTACAGGGTTGAGTGTGGTTATACATAGCTTCGTGCTAACGGGTGTTTTCCTATTTGTCTACGTGTTGCTTGTAAAACCCCTTTCAGGTGGGCCCAGCAGTGAGAAGTGGTCGAGTTAGACTAGTCTTTTAGATTGAGATGTCTAAACTCTTATTGACTTATTTTTGTCGTTATCCATCAAATGTTAGACTTGTGATGTTTTGTTGACATTGATGATGTAGACTTTTGTGGTGACTTTTTCCCCCTTACGACTTTCAGTAATTAATATGGATGTTAGATATTTATTTTATTTCTAATTCTACGCCCCCCCCCCCCTCCCCTAGCCTGTGCAATCACCACGGAGTGGTGGTTGTTGCGATGACACTCCCACTGGTTATCTTTTTAGCTATTAATTCCGCTGCTTAGTTTATGATACTTGTGGTTTAGATTTGTGATTAAGGGTTAGAAAAGTGGGGTGTTACAATACACACACATATATATATATATATATATATATATATATATATATATATATATATATATATATATATATATATATATATATATATATATATATATATATATATATATATATATATATATATATATATATATATATATATCCTTTTAAAACAAGAGATAGAGACGTAGTAAGACTCATCACATACACTCTCAATCAAAGACCAGCAACAATGGTTACTCAATAAGTTAACAAGACACCGGGAAATAACATCAAGCATGCTCGTAAGCAATGAAAGACAAGATCATATTCAACACAAGTTCCAATTTCCAAACAATATAATTCAAAGAACACATATCAAATGACTAGTTCCAACCTTATGCCTGTTCCAACCTTATGGCTACCCCCGGCCTTATTTCAGTTCCAACCTTTACCAACGAGTGCCTCCCTGTACACTGAGTCCAACCTTATTCCGCCTGGGACCGTCGTCCCCCACCAATCATTATACCGCCGAACTCTCAGCACACGAGGGTGCCATTAAAAATCATAGTAACCATACCACCGATCTCATGAGCAAAGCTCAGTAACAATACCACCAATCTCATAGTAACACATAGTCATCATCAAGAGGATTGAGGCTCATCAATATCCCAATCAAGCATCAACAAATGTAAACAACATATGCACAAGATCATGTCATGGAATCAATCGATGGAATTCATGGAAAGACATGATTCAACCATCAAATAACGATACAACAACAATAGACCTTAACCCAAGGTTAACATGATTAGCAACACAAGTTGCCAATACTCACAAGGAAACGAAGGAACAACGCATACTAGCATCAATCAATATCATAACTAGCATGTACATCAAAAGGAGAAACGTAACGGTTCAATCGAACGTCAACACTTTCACATTAATCCAATGAATCACAAAGTTGGACCGTAAGCACGATTCAAGACTCAATCTTATAACGGATACTTAGGACACTGTTTAGACGTACGAAACATCAAAGGAGAAAACAATTGCACAAGGATTCAACAAAGCGGAGGCCAAAGCACAACGTACCAGTGGGCTGAACGGTGGGTGGACAACCACCCGCCGACCCCCTTCATGTGTACCAGCAGGTGGAACCACAGGTGGGCCTCCACCCGCGGCTCTGCCCGCCGATACATGCTACACCACCCGCGGGTGGACAGCAACCTGCTGTTCCGCCCGCGGGTACACTACTGTACCGACGAAAATTCCTTCGGGAAAAACATCAACATCTCCAAGTCTAAGTCCAAAACACCTCAAATCTCACATTCAACAAGGAAATGACTTGAACACATGAATAGCTCAAAGAATAGTATTTATGAACCCTAGATACAAGCTCTAAACATGCATAAACACAAGATTATGCATCAAATCACTCACAACATCAAGAACAACCATAGAATAGCAAGAAATCATCATAACAAGTGTAAAATAGGTTTTGTATAACATGGGTTACCTTTGTAGACCACAAATCTCTTCCTTAGACTCCTAGACTTCTCCTTAGAGTTCCTCATCACCCAAATCTTCTCAACAAAACCAATAACCACACAAAGAAAACCATTCTTAGATAAAGACTATGAGAGACTAACCAAGAACACTAGCTAAGCTAAGATCTTACCCTTCCTAATGCTTTAATGGTGGAAAGGTGATATCTTGAAGATTTTCGTTGCAAGGAAGAAGGTGAACTCTACATGGCTCTGGAAGAAAGCTAATATTCTAGAGAGAAGGTGGAGAGTTTAGAGTGTCTTGCCAAATGAGGGAAATGAAATGTGATCTTGTTAGGGAAAGGCTTGAATTCCAAGCAAATGTGAAAAGACAAGCATACCCTTACTAAATAAAAGGCTAGGAAGACAAAGAGCTAGGTACAACTTATAAAGCTCAAAGTCCTTCCTTTTGAATAAGTCCTCCGACTTTCAATTAAAGAATTGGAAAGGGAAATTCACAGAAGGGTTTAAAATTTATTACATAATTAATTCTATTTAAGGATTGGATTTTCGGGGTATCACACCCGCGTTTATTAAGAAACAAATCAACAGCCTACCAAGTTTCAGCATATCAAGGTAAATCATCAATAATCAAAGAATGATATGCGACAAAGCATGTAAAAGTATTCCAGGAAACAACAGATTCATCAAGGAACATACTTGATCCACCGAACATCATATGGTTACTCAAGAGATCAATATGAATGACAAGGACAATAGAATAATCAACATGATACAATACTCAATATCAATCAAGAGGCAACAACAATACATACTCATAAGCAAATGAAAGTCAAGGGTCGCAATAAATGACAAGTTCCCAAAATATTTTATCAAATAACATATATCCAAATAATGCAGATTGATCAAATAACTAAGCAATAATATGCAAAGAGCAAGCATAGGAAATCTGACAGAAAGCTATAAATAAACTCATAGTCTCACCGTGCGTCCTAAGATCCTCACATCCTAAATACTTAAACACCTAAAATTCAAGCGTAATATCATAGAGTCTAATCCTAAAGGCATTAACTTAGGTTCGAACTTGGGCTCTGATACCAACTATAACACCCCTGATTTTTAGACTATTTTAAAACATTTAAAGCTTACGAAATAAGGACGAATCTATCATTAATACCCAAAGCATAGCGGAAGCTAAACATGAGTGTTGGGGTGCTATGCCACATCTAAGCTTGAGAACCTAGATGCACAGGCTAAAACTAACTAAACAAAACATAAACCATAATCATTATCCAAATACAAACGTGGCTCACAGGCCGTCTAACTAAACTAGAACTAACTAAGCTAGGAACCGCAGCTCCTTCTAATGCGCTTTCGGCCAACTACTCTGTACCTGAAAAACATATGGTGTAACACCCTTAATTTTTAAAACATTTAAATCCTATAAAATAAAGGCAAATCTATCATTATCCATCCAAACAAAGCGGAACTAACAACATGAGTATCAGGGTGCTATGCCACGTCTAGGTTTGAGAACCTAGACGCACAGGTTAAACTAACTGGACAAGCATAAACTGTATTCAGTATTCATAATACAACCCAAGGCTCACAGGTCATCTAACTAATACTAAACTATCTAAGCTAGGTCCTCGTATCCATCTAGCACACTCTGGAGCTACTGATCTGCACCTGAAAAATATACGGTGTAACAACCGTCAGCGAATAATACTAGTAACCCACTCCAACGCGTTAAGTACAATATAGGTAGATATAAGAAAATCATTTTGAAACTGGAATACATATATAATCCTAAACAAACTCTAGTTTTAAAACCAGGATCAAGACTCACGACACGACAACAGACTTGACACTATAAACAATCATAAAGATAATATCATGCATCCTATGTTTGCAAGGCATAATAGACAAGTAGGCACGTAAATAGCATTTAAGGGCAACAATGGGATCCAATGACAATCAATTAGCAAGTAATCATCAAAGCACACAATCCATCTTCCAACCTTATACCAAGTTCCAACCTTTACTCCTCTCCATCCTTATATCAGTTCCAACCTGTACCTCCAGGCCACCCTTATATCGCCTCCTTTATTCCTCCGGAGCAACTACATGGCCCACACCGAAACCACCAACAAGTCCACCAACATGGTAGCACCGAAGTTCCATTCGCATGGTCCGTGCCTCTAGCACCACTACCAAGGGGTCAGCACATATAGCTCTAACACGGCACCGCGGCGCTTATACCCTGACCCAAGCCTTTAGCCAGCAAGTCTAAGGGGTGGTCTATGCCTTTAGCACGATAACTGAACTCGTTGTGCTATCCGCCAACAATTCATTTCCACCAATCACAATCTCATCATCATCAGTCTCAACCATCATTGCGCAATGATCACGATACCCATCATCATTCAATCAATCAACATATAATCAACAATAACAATCAAGGTATAATAACAACGATACGCACTACACATAAATTCCTAAAACGGTACTCAAAACATCATACGAGATCCATAAACATCAAACGGGGTACAACAGAGCACAACGGGACACGGGGAAACAACAAACGGGGAAAAATAACCCGCCGCGCCACCCCATTCCAGCGGGTGGGCGGTGGGTGGTGGACCACCCGCCGGTGGGGCGGCCACATTCTAGCGGGTGCCCGGCGGGCAGCCCACTGCCCGCCGGCTGCCCGCTGGAACTGGGCAGTCCGGCCGCGGGTACGTGGTGGGGACTCGTTCCCCCCACCTACTGTAACACCCCGAAATTTTTCAACTTTTAAGACTTATATAATAAAGGTAAATTCTCATTAAATCCCAAAATATAACATAAGAGTATGGGGTGCTATGCCACACCTGAGCTAGAGAACTCAGGTGCACAGGCTAACTAACTAAAATCCTCAATAATGTCAATACATAAGCATGTCACGCAGGCCGAAAGGGAAACTATCTACTCTACGCTCCAAATCTCTAGTGCGCTCCAGTGTCTACTCATCTGTGCCTGAAAGCCAAATATATCTGTTCAGCGAGAGTTGCTGGTAACCCACTCCAACGCGTTGAAATACATTATATTTATATATATATATATATATATATATATATATATATATATATATATATATATATATATATATATATATATATATGAAAACCATTTCGAAGCAGGAAGATGAATACTTAAGAGACACTAATTTTAAAAGCCGGGAATAGTCTCAGCAAATAGGGATGAGCGCATCAGACATTAATAAATAGTTAAGTAGAGATGAAATCATAAGGAATACGCTTTTAATGTCGCAGATCACTTTCCAATTTCAAAACACATCATCATTCAATCATCATTCATATCACATAATCGTTGATGGCGCCACGGGACCAATCGCATGTCCCGAACATGAGGGTTAATGCTTATAGCATTAACATGGCCCCGCAGCACCCTACCTCAGTATCGCGGTATGAGGGGAGTTGATTGCAACCAACCCTTTGAGAACAGCTGACGAACTCAACGTCGGACCACGATCTGACACACCGCTGACGCACACAGTCGGTGGACCGTGATCCCCTTTACAAGGGGGGACTTACGACCCTACACACCGTCGATGTGCACAGTCGGTGGACCATAGCGGATCAAGCCCGGCTTACCGCTGAGCTATACTCAGTCGGTGGGCGAAGATCCTCGGAGACTATGGCCCTACACACCGTTGTCCCATCATTCAGTGGATCGCAGCCAGTCGTAGCCCTACACACCGCCTGATTACTCAGGTCGGTGGACTACAGCCTTCCACGGCTTATTAGCCCTACACACCGTCCTGGCGCGTTCAGGTCCGGTGGGTCATAGCATCGAGGCCCATAATTGGACCTGTAGTCCAAGAAGTGAATCAATTTGGCCTTAGCCACTTCTGAGCCTTAGCTCAGGAACAATCCATTTGGCCTTCAGCCACTTCCGAACCTTTAGTCCGAGAACAATCCATTTGGCCTTCGACTTCCGAACCTTAGTCCGGGAACCACCCAATTGGCCTATAACCAAAATGGGGGATCATGCAACACATAACACATAGGAGCACATAATGGCATATCGGGAGGGGAAAAACATATAAATAAACTTACGTGTGATCATTCACATGCTACGAATAGTCCTAAGGGTTTATACAACTTCCACCTAGGTCACCGGGTCACCAATTCAACTAGCATGCAATCCCTAAAACTCGTCTAGCCTACGAATGGAACCCGAAACATCAAACTAGACTCAAGCACGACAAACGGGGTCCGTTGGGACACCACGGGGAATGGGGAACATCAAACGGGGAAGCTGGGTGCGGTACGGACCAATGGGTAGCCGGTGGGTGGGGGTCACCCGCCGGCTGCCCGCCGGAGGGCACTGTTCTGGGCAGCGGGTTGCCGGCGGGCAGTCGGCTGCAAGGTGGCTGCCCGCTGCCGGGCAGTGCCCCATTGGGCAGCGGGTAGGTGGTGGGTTCCCCCACCCCCACCTACCCCCCACTGACTCTTTACTCATATACTCGTCCCGGGAACCTTCGTGTAACCCGAAATCATGCTTAGACACTTTTAAACGCAAATAACGACATCACGTAAGCAATTAACGGATCGAAAGCAAGAATCATGTAGGATTTATCCTATTATGACTTCTAAATATAAACAACACCCGAACATGCAAATTCCCACCCAAATATAAATCAAGAACATCACAATACAAATTCCCAATCCAACCTAGGGCTCTAATCCCACCCAAATCATCAAGAACATATTTTATCATCAAGGAATATCAAGATTCGTCAAGAATCATCATATCATAATGAAGAACTTCTTTTTAACATCAAGATCATCAAGATTATCAAGAAAGCATATAAATTACCCTATCAATCATCAAGAACATAACACCATTATCATAGAAGAATTCAATCAAGACACAAGAATATAGAGGGAGGCCAAGGAAGGAGATTATAGCGAAGAAAATAGGTTTTGTTGAGACATGGGTTACCTCTTAGCCTTAATTAATTTCCTTGGCTATTAAGGGTCTTTCTTTAAGATTTCTCCCTTTCTTGATTTCTCTTCAGGGAATTCTTGGAACTTCTTGTGTGGTGAAAGATTATTTGTGGTGTGTGATCTAGGTGCCTCCTATGACCCTATATATATATATATATATATATAATATATATATATAATATATATATATATATATATATATATATATATATATATATATATATATATATATATATATATATAATATATATATATATATATATATATATATATAACGGGGTGTTACACCTACGCCCCACTGGTACAAGGGTAACAATCCGGTTTGGTGTTCGTTCGTGAAACCCAAAACCATGCCCAAACACATTCCAACACGTATCAACAACAACACGGATTCGATTAACAAAGATTAAACCAAGAATCATCACAATTGCGTTCTAATCATGATCCCTAAACATGCCAAGACTCGACATCAACCACATAACGGTTCAGGGCATCCGGAACCTCAAGAATATCAAGAAATCTATATGCAAAGCCCTACAGATAAGTCCTAAACTAGAATCAACACCCGAGCATGCATAAACCCACTCAATAACACCAAGAACATCACAACAACGAGATTCACGATATAAACCCTAGGGACAAGCTCTGGACATAATTAAATACAAGATCATATCAATAACCACGCAGGGTCATCAAGAACAACAAGAATAACAAGAATTCATCATATAAACCTAAAGACAAGCTCTAACGAGATATACATACAAAATCACACATTCAATCAACCAATGGAGCCAATCAATAAACAATAACAAGGAAAATAGGTTTTGTAAGACATGTGTTACCTCTTAGCCTTAATTAATCATCCCTTGGCTATTAAGGTTCTTCTCTAAGATTTTCCTCTGATTGATCTCCCTAGGCTTGGTGGTGGGGAATTTCTTGGGAATATTTTCGTGTAATATAACTATGGGTGGTAGGGTTCTAATTGCTTTCTAATCCCCTATTTATAGAATCAGGAATCCTAATCAGAATCTGGATAGTAAAGGCTACTTTCTTTATTCGTAACAGATATTTAGGTCTAGGATTCCTAATTAGAATCTGACTAGTAAAATGTCTACTCTCTTTATTCCTAACCGGCTTAAGGTCTTTAATATAGATAAGGGTCCACGGTCCATTATGGACCACATTAATTAATTTAGGGGAGGTCTTTAATATAGATAAGGGTCCACGGTCTATTATGGACCACATTAATTAATTTAGGGGATTCTAACTAAATTAAATCCTTTTTAACTATTCTTACATATGGTGTAGACCGTTAGCGAATGCTATGTAACCCACTCCCACCCGTTGAGTACAATAAGTATATAAGTATAGGAAACCATTTTGAGACTTGGGAATACATAGATTTAACAAAGCAGTGACACCTTCTCAACCTACTGAAACACAAAGAGCTAATAACGCCTCCACTGAGGCTCGAACTCACAACCTTCCAAATAGAAGTCTAACCCGGGTACCATTGGACCACATAGTCCTGGTATCCAATTGATAATTTAATTCCTTAAATTCCTTAAAATTCAATAGTCGGGGACTAGTAATTGACTAGTCAACCCAAAAGTCAAATGTTGTACCTAAAGCTTTGTGGGTGGTTCTCTTGTTCCCTTACACCTCTTCATTTTAGTAAGGGCAATAAAGACATTTCACCCTATGTTAGAATTGCAAGCTAACCTAGAGGACACTCCTCATTCTTTCCCCTTACACTTCCTAAACTTGAGCTCCTCCTTCTCTCTAAAAGTTAGATAGCTTTTCTTCCAAGCCAAGTTGAAGCTTTACCAAATCCTCAATGTTTGTCTTCAAGATTCCACATTTCCTACCTTTGAGCATCTAGGAGGGTAAGATCTATGTTTATCTTGTGTTTTTAGTGTTTTCTAAGGTGTAACACCCCCTAAAACATGCTATACAAAAAGCCTTAACACATGCAGATATCACAACAAACACTAGCACAGCGGAAGATAAAAAGGTAACTGGTTAGACATAAATCCAAAACATGGGGTGTTATGCCATGTTTACCAACAACGATAAACGCTACGGCCAAATCTGCATGGTATACAACTATCCCAAAACTTCTAAAACTAAACCGGCTCACAGGCCGTAAGACAAATGAAAGGAGCTACACTATCGGGCACTAGACATCGCGCTCGTCTAGACATCACCTGAAAGAACACAAATAAACATGGAACGACGCCCGGTCAGCGAATAATGCTGGTAACCCACCAATACATGTGAAATAACATACATAAGTAAGGTATAAATTGTAAAACCATTTTCGAAACGGAATACAAATATATAAGTGTAACACCAAGAGTCAAAGCCAACATAAGACTCAACACTCTCAACAAACAACATGGGAACACATCCCAAGACCACAAGAACAACACAACTCACAAAAGAGTCAATGCATGATCTATCATCACTCAATAGATCAAAACCCAACAAGTACAACGCAAAAGAATAAGACTTACACGACCGGCAACACATGCCAAGGCAGCACATGCCTTTGTGACTACACACGTCACAAGAGAAGAACTCACAACACCGGCTACAATAGCCCTCGTGACATCACCCATCACGAGTTGATATGCCTGCCTTATGCCCGGTTCCAACCTTATGGCTACCCCCAACCTTGTTTCTTCTTTCCAACCATTACCTCAAGGACCCCTGTACTTCTTAGTCCAACCTTTTCCCTCCGGGACCGTCATTCCCCACCAACGACCACCAACGAGACCACCAATTCATAGTACACAAGGTACCGTACACACACATGGTGACACGCGCCTTCCCAAGAAAATACGTGAACCTGACACAAAGGTCACAACTCCATAATCACGTCACGGCTACCACGAGGACCGCTGCAATACCTTGGTGACTAGTTTCCCATACCACTAATCGTGCAATCCAGGTAAAGCCACACACGCATCACACTTCAACAAGAATCAATCAACGAATCACAACGAAGATATGAAATATACTCAATCAAGGAATGGGTCATAGCCCACAACAACAACGATGAATAACACAAGTTATCATCAACCAATAGGAAGGTACAAACAACACACACGCTAGCATTTAAACACCGAACTAGCATGCTCATCAAACGGGTAAACCAAACGTAGTTCTGAAGAACACACAAGACTCATCACGGTTCAACGAATCACAATGTTGAACACTTAGCACGATTCAAGACACCAAAACCTACATGGAATCCTACCATATAGTTCTAGACATACGAAACATCAAGAAGACACTCAAATAGTTCCACAAAAGAACATCGGGAAGTCAAAAGACCAAATACCGAGTCAAAAGAATCACGGGGAACAAATCCCATCACAACACCGAAGTGTTCCCCGCGGGTAGACCCACGGGTAGGCCCCTACCCGTGGTTCCGCCCACGGGTACACTACCCACGAAGCCAATGTACCGGCGGGTGGGCGGCGGGTAGGGCTCTGCCCGTCGTTCCGCCCGCGGGTACATCCCTGTGTCCAAAATAATCCCTTCGGGGATTTTCAACTCCAAGCTCAAATTCAAGTCCAAAACATGCCAAATCTCACCCAACACAACAAAATGACTTGAATCAGAGGAAATTCCAAGCAATGGCACAAAAGAACCCTATACACAAGCTCTAGATATGCATTTTCACAAGATCATGTATCAACACTCACATTTCATAGCAAAACACATGTAGTATCTAAGAAATCACATATAGGTAAGCAAAATAGATTTTGTAGAGCATGGGTTATCTCTTGTAGACTAAAAGACTTCACTTTACACCTCAACAAACTCCTCACAAGGCTCACTTTCGAAACCCACTTCAAGATCAAACCAAAAGGTCAAAAAGATCCTACCTTTAAGAAAAGACATCTAAGGTGGAACCAAAAACACAAGATAGGCTTAGATCCTACCCTCCTAGATGCCCAAATAGGTGAAAGGTTGAATCTTGGAAGCAACTCTTGAAGTCTTGGCAAGGTCTCAAATTAGCTTGGAGGAAAAGCTACTCACATTTCTAAAGAGAAGGTAGAGCTAAATTTTAGAAAGTGTAAGGGGTAGAATGAAGATGTCTACTAGGTTAGGTTACAATACTAACACTATGTGTAAGGTCAAGAATGCCCTTACTAACATTAGGAAATGTAAGGAACAAGAGAACTCCCTTCAAAGCTCAAGTATTAAATTTCAGGATTTTAGGAATTAATTCCTCAATTGAAATATGATTAATTACTCAATTAATCCATTAATTGAATTTGGATTTTTTGGGTGTCACATAAGGTGTCTTTCCTTAAAGGTAGAATATTTATGATCTTTTGGTGTGTTCTTGAAGTGGGTGTGGAAGGTGAACCCTATTAGGAGCTTGGTGAAGTGTTAAGTGAAGGTTTTTGTCTACAAGAGGTAACTCATGCTCTACAAAATCTATTTTGCTTACCTATATGATGATTTATTGGATTCTACATGTGATTTTGCTATGAAATGTGAGTGTTGATGCATTGTCTTGTGAAAATGCATATCTAGAGCTTGTTCTTAGGGTTCATGTATGCCATTGCTTGGCTATTCCTTTGATTCAAGTTATTTTGTTGTATTTGGTGAGATTTGGCATGTTTTGGACTTGAATTTGAGCTTGGAGTTGAAAATCCACGAAGGGATTATTTTGGTACAGGAGAGGTACCCGCGGGTGGAACGGCGGGCAGTGGCCTACCCGCCGCCCCACCCGCGGGGTACACACTCGTGGGAAATGGTGTTCCCGCGGGTAGAACCACGGGTGGTGGTCCACCTGATGCGGCCCAACATATGAAGATCCATTAAGAGTACTAATTGGGCCAATCACAAGGCCCAAGTCCAAACAATTAAGGCAACTCTTCATTGGTGATGTTCAAAGATGGTGGAAATCCAAGTCAAGCCCATTTGAAAAATATGAAGAATAACTCAAGACTTTTTTATAATTGTTTAAGTGTTGATTTTGGTGATTAAATTAGGCCCAAATCAGCCCTATTATTTTTTGTCATCATTAATTTAAATTGTTTGGCATAAAAGAGAAAACACTAGTTGTATTTAGAAAGGATTCCTTAAATCTTTTTCTAAATAAAACTCTATTTACTTGTTTTCTAGATTAGGTTTAGGACTCTTTTTCCCATTGTATTTAGATTACAATGCTGCCCTATACCTATAAATAGGGCACATCCATATCAGTTTTGGGGAGGCTTCAATTCAATAAAATTCTTAAGTTTTTCTTTACACTTGTGTAAGAAACCTTATGGCTAATTGTGGACTCAATTAGTGGTTAGTTGTGGACTCGACTAGCAAATTGATTCGTGGACTCGAATCAATCTTCATTTCTTCAACCTTAGATTTAGGTTCGTGGACTCGTTCTTGAATCGAAGGAAACTAGATCCGACTCTAGTTGATTGAAGATTGCAACATCGAGGTACTTAAAGCTACAATGGGATTCTTCCAAGTCTTTGAGGATTCGAGACAAAGGGTTTCTCGTGATGTTTAAGGTATTTCGATCCATCTCTATCTTTACATTGAGAGCAATTCTTGGGACAATACTCATCTTATTTGAATCTTGGACTAGGTTCATATCACCACCTGTGGCCCCACCCGCGGAGTACGTTATGTGGTTGGTTCGGGATTTGTTCTCTGTGATTCTTTTGACTTGGTACTTGGTCTTTTGACTTCCCGATGTTCTTTTGTGAAATTATTTGAGTATCTTCTTGATGTTTCGTATGTCTAGAACTATATGGTAGGAATCCGTGTAGGTTTTGGTGTCTTGAATCGTGCTAAGTGTTCAACCTTGTGATTCGTTGAACCATGATGAGTCTTGTGTGTTCTTCGTAACTATGTTTAGTTTATCCGTTCGATAAGCATGCTAGTTTGGTGTTTAAATGCTAGCGGGTGTGGTTTGTCCTTTCCTATTGTTGATGATGATTTGTGTTAATCATCGTTGTTGTTGGACTGTGATCCAATCCTTGATTGAGTATGGTTTCATATCTTCGTTCTGATCCGTTGCTTGATTCCTGTTGTGGTGTGGCGTGTGTGGCTGTACCTGGATTGCACGATTAATGGTATGGAACATTAGTCACCAAGGTACGACAGTGGTCCTCGTGGTGGCCATGACGTGATTGTGGAGTTTGTGACCTGTGTGTCGGGTTCACGTATTTCTTGGGAGGCATGTGTTGCCAAGGCATGTGTTGCCATGTGTGTGATCGGTACCCTCGTGTACTATGAAATTGGTGGTTTTGTTAGCGGTCGTTGGCAGATGGGGACGACGGTCCTCGGAGGGAAAAGGTTGGACTTTGTGTACAGGGGTTCTGGAGGTAATGGTTGGAACTAGACATAAGGTTGGGGGTAGCCATAAGGTTGGAACCGGGCATAAGGAAGGCATATCAATTCGTGATGGGTGATGTCACGAAGGCTTGTGTAGCCGTTGTGTGTGTGATTCTCTATTTGTGACATGTGTTGTCACAAAGGCATGTGTTGCCAATGGTTGTGTCCTTATTCTCTTGTGTTATGCATGTCGGGTGTTAATCTACTGTGTGATGGTATATTATGCATTGAGCCGTTCTTATGAGTTGTTATT
The DNA here is from genome assembly GCF_001879475.1 of Ipomoea nil. Taxonomy (NCBI): domain Eukaryota; kingdom Viridiplantae; phylum Streptophyta; class Magnoliopsida; order Solanales; family Convolvulaceae; genus Ipomoea; species Ipomoea nil. Next base: position 52,934 of record NW_017616633.1, read on the forward strand.
GCTTCTTGTTGTCTTGGGATGCGTTCCCTTATCTTTATTGTGAGTGCAAAGAGTCTTGTGTTGACTTCTATCTTGGCTTTGAAATTGATATATACTATATCCCGTTTCGCAAATGATTTTGTATATATAAACTATCTACATATGATATTTCACATGTATTGGTGGGTTACCAGCATCATTCGCTGACCGAGCGTCGTCGCTTATTTTATGTGTTTCTTTCTGGTGCTGAGTAGATGAGAGCACGGTCTAGAGACTATTAGATTAGACCCCTCGAACTTTGTTATGTTTTGGCATGTGCGCCGATGTTAGACTTTAGTCCTTCTGTCCTTGACTTTATTTTGGATAATGGATTTTGTGCAGATGTTTACGCATGTGCGTTCACTGTTGAGTGAGCGTGGCATAGCACTCTACGTTTTCCATATATTCCATATCTAGTCTTCCGCTGTGTATGCTTTTATGGTTAGAATTATCTTAATGTTTAAGTTTAAATTGGTATGGAAATCGGGGGTGTTACACATAAAGACACAAGCATGCAAACTATGACCACAAGACAAGACAACAATAAGACTCAACAATAACAAACACGTCCATGTTCCAACCTTATACCAAGTTCCAACCTTTACTCCCCTCCATCCTTATAACAGTTCCAACCTTTACCTCCAGGCCACCCTGCACACCATCACCCTTATCTCTCCGGAGCACCGCAGGCTCCCCGCCTACATTTCCGCCAACAAGACTACCGATCTCTCAGCACACGCAGTGCCATTAAACAGATTGTACCGCAGCACAATAACATAAGCACACGCAGTGCAACAACATAGGTACCGCAGCACCATAACATAAGCATGCGCAGTGCATCAAACCGCCAACATATATTTTCCACCAATCTCATATCTTTTCTTATCATGGAAAACAACAACAGCAATAATCAATACTCAAAAGCAACTTCATCAAGAGGTAATCAAGGAAAAGGCACATCACACGTACAAACTCTTATCAATAATTGACACCTATACAAACACATGACTCATGGGAGACAACATAGACTTTTCCTACAACGACAACAAGACAACCACAAGACTCGAGGGGACATTTTGACTTATACTTTAGATCAACAGAATACAAAACTAGACCACACGCATTAACCAAAACTGACAAGTCCTAATACGATGCTCGGAACATCATTCTAGACTCACAAACATCAAACGAGATACAATGGGGCACGGGGAAACGACCAACGGGGCAAAACGGAGCACCGCACCGCCCGTACTAGCGGGCGGTACGGCGGGATAACAATCTCTCGCTGGACTGCCCACCGGCGGGCAGCCACTGTTCCAGCGGGTTCTCCGGCGGGTGGTCGTCCACCCGCCGGCCACCCACTGGAACGGAGGCCTTCTCCGACGGGTGGTCGGGTGGAGATTCACCCCCCCCCCCCCACCCACCTACTACCCGCTAAAATGCATGTTTCTTGGCATTTTTCCCATCACGGGAATTCATCAATTTTACCCAAAATCAAGTCCAAACACGTCCCAACCCACATTAACAACAATTAGGGACTTGAACACATAGAGTAAGCCAAGAAACAACACAATTGAACCCTAAACACAAACTCTAAACATGCCAAGACTCAAGGATAAACACATAATTGTTCAAGAGCATCAAGGACCTCAAGAACATCATGAAACCATCATATAAAACCCTAAAGACAAGCTCTAAACATGTTTAAACACAAGAACATGCATATAAACACTTACGAATATCAAGAACATCAAGATCATCAAGATATCACAATATAAACCCTAAGACAAGCTCTATCAAGGCATAATCACAAGATCACGCATACAATCATTCAAAGGAGCCAATAAATTAAAGATAGCAAGAAAAATAGGTTTTGTAAGATATGGGTTACCTTTTAGTTTAATTAAACTTCTCACGACTCCTAAGATCCTTCCTCAAGGTCCTTTCCCTAATTGATCTTCCCTAGGCTTGGTTATGAGGAATTCTTTGACTATCTTTCGGGGAGGGATTTTCGAGTGAGGGAATAGGGATGGGTGAACAGGGTTCTAAATGCTTTCTAATCCCCTTTAAATAGGTTTAGGATTCCCAATTAGAATCTGAATATGTAAGAGGTTTAGGATCCCTAATACGAATCTGAAAAGGTAAGAGGTTTAGGATTCCTAATACGAATCAGAAAAGGTAAGAAGGTTCTCCTTATTTTATCTAAAAGGCTAACGGGCTTTATTTTAGACAAGGGTCAACGGTCCACCATGGACCATATCAATAAATTAAGGGATTTGGGTATTAAAATCATAGTTTATAAAATAATTAACCAAAGCCCATAGTAACATACTTGGGTATATATATATATTTAGCAAAATATTTAATTATAAGTAAATAGTTCTATTTGGATAATATTTATATTTAATATAAATATTTAGGAAAATATGGGGTGTTACATCGACGGCGACGAGGCTTCGATGGAGCTCCACCACCAGACGGCTTCGATGGAGTCTGGGCTCTCGATGTCTCCCGTCTGCACTCTCGGTCTCGCTGATTTAGAGAATAGGGTTAGGACTTAGGAAATCAACAATTCGATTTTTTTTAATTGGGTTTTATCACTCAAAACGACGTTGTTTTGAGCGAAAAACCCAATTAAAAAAAATTCAATTAACTCGCCCCACCGGCCAAACTAGGCCAAGTTGGCCGCCCAGGCCACCGCCTAGGCGACAGGCCGAGTTTTGGCCGATTATAGGCCAAAACGGCAAGGATTGGTGCCGCCTAGCGCCTAGGCGGCCGAGTTTTGCAACCTTGCCACCACTACCACCATCAACATCACACCACCATCACCACCACCAATAGTACAAGACCACACTACCACCGCAATCACTGCCACCACACCACCACCATCACACCACCACCAACACCATCAACAACATATCACCACCACCTCACTACCACCATCACCACCACCACCAGTACAATACCACACTACCACCACCGCCGCCGCCACCACCACTGCCACCGCTACTACACCACCACCACCGCCATACCACCACCAGTTGTTATTATTATTATTATTATTATTATTATTATTATTATTATTATTATTATTATTATTATTATTATTATTGTATAACAAATAACACCACTACCACTACCACTACACCACCACCACCCCCACCACCATACCACCACTACTATACCACTTATTATTATTATTATACATGTAATATTCTAAATAAAATAACTAAAATGTTTAATTATACAATTCTACTCATTTTCTAGAAAATGAACCAAACACACCAAGACTGTTTTCTAGAATTCAACTAAACACTGAAAAGTAAAATGTTTTATGGAAAATGACTCATATTCCAGAAAACATTTTCCAGAAGTCATTTTCCTGCTTTCTAAATAGACCCTAACAGGGCGCTTGGTTGAAGGGAATTTAAATTCCTTTCCCACCTAATTCCAAAGGCCACAAAATTCACTTGTTTGGTTGCAAGGAATTGCAATTCCCCAATTTTTATTGAATTAAAATCCCATGTCCCCCTGAGATTTTATTTCCTGAGATTTTAGGAAGAAAAAAGTTAGTGATGAGTCAAAATTACCCCTCCCTTTTTAACCTAAAATTAATGTCTGAGAACAACAATGGATATTTTGGACTTTATACTACTTATTCCCTTTCCATTCTCATGTATAACAAACATTGAAATTAAAATTCCCAGTAATTCTATTCCTGTAAATCAAACATTAGAATTTAAATTCCACTTTATTCTCAGTAATTCATCTCCCATGGAATTGCAATTCTATTCCCACGTAATTCCCCCTCTCCAACCAAACGCCCTGTATGTTGAAATGTAGAAAATTTGGAAAAGGAAGAAGATTAATGCAGCAATTACAAACATCCCTTATGGAAACCAAAGATTCTTCCTAGTAGAAAAGAAGGAAAATTTTGATTATCAATTCATAATTTCATACTACCTTAGTTAATAGGGAAATTGCATCTTTGGTCCCTGAGTTATACCTAAGTTTCGACTCAGTCCTTGAGTTATACCTAAGTTTCGACTCAGTCCCTGAGTTATGACCGTATCCATTTTTAGTTCCTCAGTTATGGGTGAAGTGGCGCATTTGGTCCCCGGCCGTTAAAATTGACGGAAAATTAAAATATATTTAAAATTTGAGGGGTAAAGTAAGAAATTCATATTTTATTCTCCTTCTTATATCAAAACCACTTTCACAACATTGTTTTTCACTTCTTAGCCTCTTATTTCAAGATTGCTTAATTCTAAAAGCATTTCAATAACTTTAGTATGACTTGTTAGGAACATGACTCTCGTATAACAAACATAAGACTTAGCACAAACAAAGAAACACTTTATATGGTCTTTAGACCTGTGAAATACACTATCTTATCAATTTTCAATTTTCTTTACTAAGCAACAAAGGTAATCAAATCAGAACTTTTGAGATACAAAATGATGTCAAATTTCTCAAGTTGCTTTTATGATAAATTCACCAACAGAATAACTTGAGATTTTTAGTATGTAAAATTTTTTCATATACAACAGTCAATAATCATTTTTAGAAGTTACAAAATTTTTAAAATTTTTCATAACTGAGTCTTAGGTTCATCATTCATTACTCTGATTTTTAAGAAGAAAAAGGAGGTGATGGGTATATATATAATATAATTTTCATATATTGTCAGAATATATGATTTTTGATTAAATTACTGCCGAGCTTACGAAAGAAGTTTACGTACTAAAAATCTCAAGTTACTCCCTTGGTGAATTTGTCACAAAAATAACTGAGAAATTTGATATCTTCTTGTATTTCAAAAGATATGGTTTAATTACCATTATGTTTAGTAAGGGAAATCAGAAACTTTTAGGATGGTGTATTTTGCATGCTTGAAGACAATGATCAAGTGTTCTCTTGTTTGTACTGAGTCACGTGTTCCTTATATGAGACTCAGGTTACTAAAAAGTCGTACGAAGATTATTGAATTGCTTTTGGAATTGAAGAACCTTGAAATAGAATGCTAGGAAGTTGAAAATAATGTTACAAAAGTGGTTTCAATATAAGAAAGTGAATAAAATGTGAATTTCCTACTTTACCCCTAAAATTTTAAATATTTTTTAATTTTTCCGTTAGTTTTAATGGTCAGGGACCAAATACGCCACTTCGCTCATAATTGAGGGACTAAAAATGGATACGGTCATGACTCAGGGACTGAGTCGTCACTACCTTTATAACTCAGAGACCAAACTCGCAATTTTCCCTAGTTAATATTAAACATAAAAGGAAATTAAAAACTTAAATAAGTAATTCTGACCTTTAATTCTTTTCACTCTAATTAGGGCTTTTTTGGAGGTTTATACTTGGCAGGAGTTCTGGTTAGGATGATAAGATGAAGAAAAGAGTAATTAATTTTGTTTTTTATTATTTATATGTTAACCCCATTATATATATATATATATATATATATATATATATATATATATACTAGTATTTTTTATGCGCGATGCGCAAAAAAATAACTGCCCAATATTAATACATTATATTAAAATTTTAAATTAATTTAAATTTTAGATATTTAAATTATTCTAAATAATAATAATAATAATAATAATGTAAATAATTTTTATAAATTTGATATTTATATTTATGTAATAATTAACATATAACTCAAATATTTAATGTGTATATATTATTATTAATGAAGAAGATAAGAAAATATATGGTGGATGCATGTGCATGATAATAATAGTGGAAAAGATAACGGAAGTTATAATGGCAGGGGCATGTTTGTCCAAAATATTTTAATGTACAACCTTTATAGCATAATGTTTTTAGATATAAATCAGGGGTATAACTTTCATTCACACTTATTATGTTTTTAGATATATATATATATATATATATATATATATATATATATATATATATATATATATATATATATATATATATACACTAGTATGATACCCGTGTGATGCACGGGATGAATATTGTTCATCTTATTGTGTAATTGTGTGAAAAATTTAAGAGATGATGTAATATATAAAAAGTTGGAACAGAAATATAAAATGGAAAATAGAAACAATAATGAAATTACTTTAACATACAATATAGAAAAATAAGAGTGAAGAAATTACAAATTATTGAAAACTTCGTGGTATACCACGTTAGTTGTTGATGTAATAGAAGAACTTGAGTTCTTGGCAATCAATATTTTAAGACCATCTGGGTTGTTAACTCGAGAAGCAACCACGTACAACTGACCATGCACAAAAACTGGTTTTTTAAGTAACAATCCTACATGTGACAATGTTTGACCTTGATTTTTGTTAATAGTCATTGCATATGATAACATTAATGGGAATTGTCTTCGTTGAAACTTGAATGGCAACCTGGTATCAGATGGTGACATTGACATTCTGGGGATCAACACTTTTGTTCCTTTGTTAGCACCATCCATTAACTTGGTGATTACCAACTGCGTAACATTACCCAATCCAACTAAATGATCAACATTTCTTAACAACATGACTGGTGAGCCAATTTTTAAAGTTAATGAATGGTTTGGTACACCTGAACCTCTAATGCCGTTCAAAAATTCCAGTGTGTGTACATCATGCAGTATTCCAACGTTTGCATCAGCTTTGCACACTGTGTCACAACTAAAATATGTTCTACTTTCAGCCGTATGCAACTCACTCATATGTTGTACATTTTTGCACGACAAAACTGAATGAGTCAAACTACTGGATTAGGGTTGTCATAGTTGACATGCTGTAATAGTTGATCAACATATTGCTCCCAAAATGTGCAAGGTAAACGTCATTGATCTCTCTGAAAAGAGAAAACAAAAAAAAAAAAAAAGATTGTTATAAGGCGTACACACATTAGGAAACACATATAATCCATGATTAAGTGTAAAGTTGATTAATATAACATGACTTACTCATGATCCTGAAGAACAAAGTGGATGAACTTGGTCTCCCGTCCATTAATTATGGTTGTATATGGAAATTCAATCGAGATAACAGAACCAACAAATCTATAGAGATTTGTCATCATAATAATAACTAATATTATTTATATATATATATATATATATATATATATATATATATATATATATATATATATATATATATATATATATATATATATATACACACACACACACACACACACACACACTTGAAATGATAAACGAAATGAGGACCGTAAATAAGTATTACCACTCCAAAAGTGACGAATATACCTCAAAATCATGAAACACACACTCCAAAGTATGAGAATTGTAGGTGTTATTGTTGAATGTTGACTCGTACATTCAGATTAGATGAACTTGTATCGCCCAATTCGTGGAGGTAGCGGTGATTTGGTTAAGTAGATTGAAGGTGTGTGTACATCATGCAGTATTCCAACGTTTGCATCGGCTATGCACACTGTGTCACAACTAAAATATGTTCTACTTTCAGCCGTATGCAACTCACTCATATGTTGTACATTTTTGCACGACAAAACTGAATGAGTCAAACAACTGGATTAGGGTTGTCATAGTTGACATGCTATAATAGTTGATCAACATATTGCTCCCAAAATGTGCAAGGTAAACGTCATTGATCTCTCTGAAAAGAGAAAACAAAAAAAAAAGATTGTTATAAGGCGTACACACATTAGGAAACACATATAATCCATGATTAAGTGTAAAGTTGATTAATATAACATGACTTACTCATGATCCTGAAGAACAAAGTGGATGAACTTGGTCTCCCGTCCATTAATTATGGTTGTATATGGAGATTCAATCGAGATAACAGAACCAACAAATCTATAGAGATTTGTCATCATAATAATAACTACTATTATACACACACACACACACACACACACACACACACACACACACTTGAAATGATAAACAAAATGAGGACCGTAAATAAGTATTACCACTCCAAAAGTGACGAATATACCTCAAAATCATGAAACATACACTCCAAAGTATGAGAATTGTAGGTGTTATTGTTGAATGTTGACTCGTACATTCGGATTAGACGAACTTGTATCGCCCAATTCGTGGAGGTAGCGGTGATTTGGTTAAGTAGATTGAAGGTGGGAGTCATATTGAAAAGTTGAAAAGTTTAGCGTATGAAAAGTACAGGAAGATGATTGAAAATGAATGAGAAGCAGAACCAATGAGGTAATTATAACTATGAATTTGTGCAAATGAATTACAAATGAATAATTTAATTTAATTATTTAATTATGAAATACTAAATACTAATACTAATAGCTATTGCATGATTCCCGTGCATAGTAACAGATGAATAATAATTTCCATGCATACTGAATACCATGAATTACAGATACATAGTAATTATAGTAATAATAATTCGTTAAGGTTAATAGAATGCATGATTCCACATTTCTGTATGTGAATAATTCATTTTGTAAGGCTAATTCGTTATTATAGTATTATAGTATTATTATTATTGTCGTTATTATTATTATTATTATTATTATTATTATTATTATTATTATTATAAAAATAAATATTAATATTAATTATAATAATAATTGGCTAATAGGATGATTCCGCATTTTTGTGTTGTTATTAAGGCTAATGTTACGTTTTGTATTAAGAATTGATTTAATTAAGGTTGATTTAATTTAAATAATTTAATTAAGGATGATTGAATTTAATTTATGATGATTTAATTTAATTAACGATGATTATTTGTAATACTAAATATATAGGTTGATTTAATTTAAATGATTTAATTTAATTAAGGATGATCTAATTTAATTAAGAATAATGATTTGTAATACTAAATATATAGGCTGATTTAATTTAAATAATTTAATTAAGAATGATTTAATTAAGGATGATCATTTGTAATAGTAAATATATATATAGGGTGATTTAATTTAAATTATTTAATTTAATTAAAATATTATACTATAATAACGAATTATTATTATAACGAACTATAACAACAACAACAACAACAACAACAACAACAACAATAATAATAATAATAATAATAATAATAATAATAGTAATCAATATTATATTCTTCTTTTACTCAACATGTTAAATTACATGAATTACAAGAATTTATTTATAAATTGGTTAATTCGTTATTATAGTATAGTAGTATAGTAGTATAGTAGTATATTATTATTATTATTATTATTATTATTATTATTATTATTATTATTATTATTATTATTATTATTATTATTATTATTATTATTATTATTATTATTATTATTATTATTATTATAAATAGTAATTATAGTAATATATAATAATTCGTTAAAGCTAATAGGATGCATGATCCCGCGTTTCTGTATGTAAAAAATTCGTTCTGTATGTGAATTATTATTACTATAATCTATATATCTATCTATATATGTATATATATAACAATAATAGTAATTAATATTATATTCTTCATTTACTCAACATGTTAAATTACATGAATCACATGAATCTATTTATAAATCTATATATATATATATATATATATATATATATATATATATATATATATATATATATATATATATATATATATATATATATATATATATATATATTTACATTCAGGTAAAAACACATCTTAAAATACAAACCTGTGGACAATTTGACGCCATTGGATGGTGGTATTGGACGGTCTTGATTTTTTCCTCCTACGCGCTGTGTGCATGTAAGTATGTTAATGTGTGCACGAGCTTTGATGGATGGTTCTGATTTTTCCTCTTACGCGTTGTGTGCATGTAAGTATGTTAATGTGTGCACGTGCTAATCCCAGAAATTGTTAACAGTACGAGTTGTGTGCATGTAAATATGTTAATGTGTGCACGAGCTCAAGTTTGTATTTTAAGGGAAATTTGTATTTTAAGGATGTTTGTATTTGAATGCAACCCTATATATATATATATATATATATATATATATATATATATATATATATATATATATATATATATGATATTTGAATATTTGAGACAATTATTTGAATAATTGTATGCAATTCTATGTCTGGGCTGCTAAAAAATTACTTTTTTTTCGCATTAAGAAACAAAAATAACATAAAAATCAATTGGAATTTTTTTTTTGGCTTTCTACTGTGTCTGTACTCCATATCACCGTAGCCATTGTTGAGGTGCAAGATGACGGTTTTTTCTTTACACAAGTGATTTCTGGCGTTTTACTTCGATTTCCGTCGACAATGGATCTCCGGTGATGGAGTGACGGCGACGCACAAGAGCTTCGGCAGGCGGCGGATGGACTGTGTAGGCGTTGGCGTTGCGTCGAGACCAGTCGGTGGCGACGACGCTGGGGCTCCCGACTACGCTGCTGTTGTCTACTCTCCTTCCGGCGACGCCGACAATCTCTTCTGACTGCTGTTCGTCGGTGTTAATGACCTAGGCGATCACCTCCCTGGTCTCTGCGCTGCGCTACTGTCGACTGAGTGAAAAAGATGGATGAAGATGTAATGGTTTTGAGTCTGGACCTGTTTTGGTTTTGAGTCGGACCTGAATCTCTTCAGTGCAATAATTATTTGACTGTTATAATTGTGCCTGTAGAAAAGCATGTTCATTAAGAAAAATTTAGAGCCTTTTAGGTCTGAATTATATGTTTTGCATGATTTAGTGCCTTTTAGGTGAATTAGTGTATGATTTAGTGCCTGGTGAATTAGTGCCTTTCAGGTTAGATTACGCATATTATTACTCTACTCTTCAGTTATTACTCTACTCGTGTTTTATAAAGTTTCTAAAGCACATAAAGTACATAAAATAATTTGTAGTTTACCCTATTCAAAGCCTTATCCATAGGTGAAACTATACTCTTTAGATCTCTCAAATGATTTTACTTAAAAATGAGAACGCATGAATTAGTTGAAGTTTCTTGGGGATGAATACTAGTTCTATGGCCCTGTGTAACACCCCGATTTTTCAAAATTTTTAAAACTTAATTTCAAAGGTAAACAACTAATCATCAAGACAAATAACAGCGGAAGCTTAATTAAAATCGGAGAGATGTTATGCCACACCCATAAACCATGGGTGCACAGGCTAAAGACTATCAAAAAGCATTACACAGTATTAATCTAGGCACACAGGCCACTTGTCTAGGCACACAGGCCAACAAAAGATAAACGTCTAGCATGGGATCTATACTATCTAAAGTCCACATCTAGCACGCTCGACATCTACTCAAAACCTCTAAAATCAAGGGATAACACCCGGTCAGCGAATAATGCTGGTAACCCATCAATACGCGTTAAATAGCATAATATAGATAGATATAATCAAAATCATTTGAAACTGGGAATACAATATATATCATTTCAAAACCAAGGAAAGGAAGTCAACATCAAAGACCATCACTCACTCAACAAGAACGAGGATCATCAACCTCACAACAAAGACAAGACCACAACCAACATAGACAATACAACTCAGGATGCAACCTACCAATCACAAGGTAGTGTACATCAAGACATGCTCATAAGCAAAGAATTCACCCAATGACAACTTCATGTCATCAGTTTCATAGTTTCAAGTTCCAACTTCCTACCTTATGCCCTGTTCCAACCTTATGGCTACCCCCGACCTTATAACAGTTCCAACCGTTACCTCCTAGTGCCACCCTGTAGTTCTGAGTCCAACCTTATACCGCTGGGGACCGTCGCCACCCCACCAACACCGTCAACCAGTTACCGCCGAACTCTCAGTACACGAGGGTACCATTAAATTTCATAATCACACACCACCGATCAAGTGAGCAAAGCTCAAGTCATACACCACCAATCACATTCATAGTCACACATAATCATCATTATCATCAAGAAGACTAAGGCCCATCAATGGCCCCAATCAAGTGTCACCAAAGGGTACAATGATTTTCATAAGATCACACCACAAGAATCAATCAAGAGATCACAACAAAGACATGAGACATTACTCAACAACGAAGGATATAATCCAACACCAAATTATTGTCAACACAAGTTGCCAATCCCAATAAGAAGGAACAAACCACGCATACTAGCATATCAATATAAAACTAGCATGCTAATCAAATGGGTAAACCAAAAGTAGTTCCAAAGAACATTCAAGACGCACGTTAGCCCAACGATTCACAAGGTTGGACCCTTAGCATATTCCAAGACACCAAATCCTAACATGGATTCCTAACACACCGTTCTAGACATACGAAACATCAAGAAGACTCACAAATAGCCCATTAAATCAACAACGGAAGGTCAAAACATCAATACCGAGAAGAAAGAATCACGGGGAACAAATCCCCGAACATCACCAATAACGTACCCCGCAGGTACACTCCCACGAGAGGCCAGTTCCCCGCGGGTGGGGCGGCGGGAAGGCCTCTGCCCGCCGTTCTGCCCGCGGGTTACATACCCTGTACACCAAAATTTCCCTTCGGGGAAAATCAACAACAAGGCCAAGTTCAAGTCCAAAACACCCAAAATCTCACACACAACAATGATATGACTTGAACCCAAGAAATAGCCAAGCAATGACATTCAAGAAACCTAAATACAAGCTCTAAACATGCATCACCACAAGATGATGCATCAAATCTCACAAATCATCACAAGAATAACAAGTAGAACCCAAGAATCATCATATAAGTAAGAGAATAGGTTTTGTATAGCATGGGTTACCTTTGTAGCCTAACAACTTATCCTTTTCACCCTTAATAGCCTTTCCCAGAGCTCTTCTTCCACACCAACTTCTTACATAAACCAAAACACAATAAAGATCCTAACTTTAGTTAAAGACACCCAAAAGAAGGTTAAAAACACCAAAATGCTAAGAATCTTACCCTTTCCTATGCTCAAGAAGGAGAAAGTAGGAATCTTGGTAGAAAATCTTGCAAGGCTTGGGGTTCACTTTCTTGCTTGGAGAATAAGCTAAACTATTTTAGAGAGAAGCTAGAGTGTTTGAGTTTTAGGTTGAAAGGATGAATGAAATGAGAATGTTTTGCTTGGTTAGCTTGAACCAGAATTTATAGGTGATTACTAATGTTGGAAAGACAAGGGAACAAGGGCACAATTCAAGAAGCACAAGGTACACCCTTTTGACTTAAGTGACTAGTCAAAATCTAGTCCCTCAACTATCAAATTTCAGGATTTTTAAAAATGAATTAGCAAGGAAACTTGGATTAATTCTTCAATTAATCCTCGGTTAGTATTTAGATTTACGGGGTGTCACATCCTCTCTCCCTAACAAGAAGCTTCGTCCCCGAAGCTTGGGCACGACGAGTTTAATCAAAAGATATCAACAAATCAAAGATGTGACAAAAGAAAGTAAAATGCCACCAAACAAGGCTTCAAAGGTCAAGAGGTGTAAAATTCCAAGGATTAAGGAAGGCAAAGTTTCAATGGTCACGAAAGAGACTTCTCAAGCAACACCACCACTAACACAACCTTAAGGACAACTATTACCCTTTTACACTAATCCTAAGCCAATAACAAACTAACTCGAACAAAGCAAAGCAATTAAATCAACCACTTCAAACAACAGGCTAACAAACAAGGCAAACAAGGGAGCACAACTAAACACACAACAAAACAAGCAACAACCACCAGCCGGCAAACAAACGAACGAGAAAGGAAAACGAGCTTATCCCGAACTCCGGCCTAGGAGGAATCATCCCCTGAATCCTCGGCATCCTCGTCCGAATCTTCCTCGGCTCCACCATGGCTAGACTTAGCTTCCAATCTATCCAACCTTTGATTAACGGTGACAAACTGAGCCTTCATGAAGGAGAAACCTTCTTCAATCATCCGGTTTTGCTGTCGAAAGAGGGTCACCACACGTTCCTTGTGGGTCATGGCATCATACTCTTTCTTTGTCCTCACTTCCTTCCTCCTTAAGTTCTCTTCGCTCTCGGGGTCACTTTCCTCAGCTTCTTCTTCTTCTTCTTCATCCTCAGCATCCCCACCTAAGCTCTGCACCACTTGATTCAGCTTCCCAACGGAGATCTCAAGCTCTTCAACTAAAGAACTCCTCTCGGCAGTGGGTTTCCTTGCGACTTCTTCCAGAGTGATGTAGTCACCATCATCCAACTGAAACAGATTGCAACTCCGGAGATTTGTGGCATCCAAAACCATCTTGCCCACCGGCTTGGGCACACAGCCTTCAACATTCACCCCTTTCCTAACAAAGATCCAACTTAAAACCATGCCATAGGGCAAGCTCTTCCGGTTATGATCACTACAGTAGTCCATATGTTGCAAGATCAAAGAAGCCAAGTTGAACTTCACTTTGTACTTCAGACAAAAGGCAAAGGTGCACTCCAATTTACCCAACAAGCGACTCTTGTTATTGTTAGGCAACAAACAGTCAGAAACGAGCATTACCAAAATCCTTTGCTTTGCAGAAAGCCACTTCCTCTCTGGCCTCGTGGCCTGAGTAAAACCACTAGTCCTTCCCAACAGATAGCTCAAGAAATTCTGATAACTCATGTTACTCGTCTCAATCTAAGAGTCACCATTGTACTTTGAGACTCCAGTAGCTGTCAAAACTCAAAAGCTGAGCTAACTATTTCTCGGTAAAGGAAATTTTCACTCCCCCACCTTAGAGGTGATTTCCAACTTCCCTCCATCTTCGATCACACTCATGTGACTATAAAATTCCTTCACCAAACTCGGGTAGGTCCCGGTCCTAATCGCGAGATACCCATCCAACAAACCTTGCTAATTCAACAATTCCAACAAAGAGCTTGAAAAAGAGTCGAGGTCAAAATCTTTGCCTTCTAAAACCGAGTAATGGGCATCCACCCATTCCACTCTTCTCGTGGTTCTTAACCTATTAGGAATGATTTGAGATGTCCAAGGTGAGGTAGACCTGAAGCTTCTCCCTTTCCTCCTTCTTTTCTTCTTCCTTCTGCTTCCTCACGATTCCGGTGGGCGGCGGGTTGGCAGCGGCGGCGGACTCCGGCGGCTGGTGCGGTGGTGACTGGCAGCGACGAGTGGCTGTGGTCGACGGGCAGGGGAGGTGCGATGGGGTGGGGTGATTCGGCTGCTACTCACGGGTAGAGGAGAGAAAGAGGGAAGAAGGGTTTGGGGAATAATTGTGAAAAGAAGATTTTAATTTGGGGATTTTTGTGTAGGTTTTGAAGAAGAGATTAAATGGAATCTAATTGGCAAAAGGTTTAAGAAACATAATTGGTCTAGATGGTTTCTGGGGTGGTTTAGAAACTTGGAGATTCAAGTTTAAATTCAAATCTCACTAGCTACAAATTAAACCTTCTTTAGCATTTTAAGGGGTTCCTAAAAATTGAACAATCAACTCACAAAGGATAACTCACTCGAAAAGATAACAAGGAGAATCACAAGAAAAGGTACACTCTCAAGATAGTAGGTAAGCTCAAGAAAGTTACCTACTTGACTCCTCCACTAAACCCTCTTCTTTAGCTTTTTAAGGGGTTCCTAAAAATTGAACAATCAACTCACAAAGGATAACTCACTCGAAAAGATAACAAGGAGAATCACAAGAAAAGGTACACTCTCAAGATAGAAGGTAAGCTCAAGAAGTTACCTACAGACTCCTCCACTAAACCCTCGGTCTCGGCCTGCGTCCGGCTCATCACAAACACCTTGCCTGAAGGCTTCGTCCCTCCCGAGCTTCCACCGGAACTCTACACTCTCAAGATAGAAGGTAAGCTCAAGAAAGTTACCTACAGACTCCTCCACTAAATCCTTGGTCTCGGCCTGCGTCCGGCTCATCACAAACACCCTGCCTGAAAGCTTCGTCCCTCCCGAGCTTCGACCAGAACTCCCTCCTGAAGGTCCGCTGGGTCTCGCGCTAGATGGCAAGGCTCTCTGGTTGGACTGGATATGGCAATCAAAAGCTATGTGGCCCCTTTCCCCACACTTGAAGCACTGAAGCGCGTTCCCTTGCAAGATTGATTGCAGCATTGTTGTAGTGTCGACATCTTTTTAATACATCAAATGTGTCACGATGTTCTATTGCCATATACTGACATTTTTAATAATGATTTTTAAATGTAGCTACATAAGATATGATCTAATTACCATTTACATATTATTATCAGCATAAAAGCATATCAGTCCTTTAGGTGTTCTGCTCGAGTTACTTTTGGTTCAACATTATTGTTGAATGAGTTCTTGTGAATAGAGAAATTTCTAGTTTATTTGAGTAAGATTATATAAGGTAGTAAAAATATAGACATTTTAAATCAAATCTTATTTAAAAAATATGATTTACCTTTAAAGTGAACAACTGTGATGTAGTCCAAAAATATTACGGGGTAGTTTCCCGCTTCAATTTCTTGGATTATTTGAATACTCTCTTTGTCAACAAATTCACCCCAAGTTGTTAATATGATTGGCTTCAAACAATTTTTTTATTTTTTTCCATGGTATTAATCAGGGTTGTAAAAATCGGTCTAGGCGCCCGCTTAGGCCCCGCCTAGGCGCTACGCGCCTCTAGACCGTGGCGATTTCCCCCCTAGGCGCTCGCCTAGGTTACCGGCTGCCTAGCGCCTAACTCGGCCGATTTGGCCGCCTAGCGTCTAAGTTAGTCGAGTTAACTCGTCCATTTCGGTCGAGTTAACTCGATCGGCTCGACCTATTTTTTTATTATATATATATGTGTGTGTGTGTGTGTGTGTGTGTGTGTGTGTGTGTGCGCGCATAAATATGGCATATATACACTCGTAGACTATTTTGATACTTTGAATCTTTGGATGATTGAAGTATTTGAGTATTTCATATTTGAGTATTTTTAATTTTTAATATTGTTTTAATGTTTTTTTTTAAACCATTTTTTGATGTTATGACTTATGAATTATCATTAATTCATTTATTTGGATGTGTTATTTGATTAAATGTTGAAAATAACCTCATTAAAATTGTTAAATTGCATGTCTACCACTGTTTTTTTGGCACCCGCCTAGGCGCTAGGCGCTGTCCGAGCGCCCGACTAGCGCCTACTGCAACCATGGTATTAATAAAATAATTGGTATATATATATATATATATATATATATATATATATATATATATATATAACATATTTTATATTATAACATTGATATTTAATTACAAGATGGTGTAAAAAGAAGACAATGTACAATGTAGTGAATATAATTAATTAATCAATTTGAAGGTAATGAATCTTTGCATTGTAGAAAATAAATACAATATAACAAATGAAATTATATTTCTTTTTAAATTTTTTGATAATGAATAATTTTTTTAAATAAAGGTAGATATCTAATTCTAAATTAAAGAAATATGAAGTACATATTTATTATTTTTTGTTGTAGCTACTAATTTATTTAATTTAATAAGAGTAAAGAAATAGAGTTGGTATTTACTTTTCATACACAACAATGATGTCATTGATTTTTTTATTTCCATTCGTTTTTGAGACAAATTGTTTTGGGAGTTTGTCAATGACAATTGCTACAATTGTTGTCAATAGAGGATGGAGATAAATAATTCAAAATATATGGTTACAATAGACATTGTTATAATAATATAGTAAAAATTAACTTACAAATTTCTTTAGAAGTTTTCATGCATTGATAAAATTCTGAGAATGATGTGTAAATTTTTTCAATTGGAGCTAGTGAGATGTCAACATTGTCAATTCTTTGGACAATGGTCCTACCGTTTAGAGTCCAGGTGTAGTTGTATTATATTTCTGATCAATAACTTTGTAGTTAGGTTGCGCATGTCAGACAATGATGTAAGAACAATTTTGTAAAAGTATTATACAATTGTACCATTATAGAAATACAGACAAAAAATATTAATACCATAATGACCTAAATCATTCCCAATAATGTAAAAACGTAATTGAAATATTAAGTCTTATTCAAAATATAATCAAAACAAGATTAATTAAAAGAAAAAAAAAAGAAATTAAAAACTTAACCTAAACTAGTTACTTTTTTTTTTTAAAAAAAAAGGCAGAAAGGTCAAATATGTCCATGTACTAACATTGATTATTCATCTAGCCCCATAAATTAAAATATGGTCCATTTAAGCTATTATACTCTCAATTATTTTTCATCTAGCATTTTTAGAAAGTTTCTAACAAGTAGCCCATCTAATCTGCTTACATGGGAAAATAAAATAAAAACAAAATGCTGACAAGTTATTTGTTGATCTAACTTGTTGTTCTGATCACTTTTTCTCCGCAGAAAAATTCTTTCAATTTTTTTTTTTTTTTTTTTACATATTTCTAGATTATGTTGATTTCTGATATGGCTATAAAGATTCCAACTCCTCCTCTGTTGCGAGTATTAAGTGTGAAAACATGTAAAGGTATTAGTCGTGTTAGTTATTATACCTCAAATGAAGACCAATATACAGATCATCTTTGTCCCTTAGTCTAGTAACCAGCTTCTTTCCAAGCTCCTTAATCTCAGGTATGTACTGAAGAGCCTAATAAGTGCACCATCCAAAACCAAAATAAAAACCAATGTCAATGCCAATAAATGGGTTCAAAAACCACAAAAGCGGTAACATACTTATTTCACAGCCGATGGAAAAATAGATTTATTGTTTTCTAGAAAATTCGTAGAAGAAATCAACATAATCTAGAAATACGTAAAAATAAATTGAATTTTTTTGCCAAAAGAAGTGACTAAACAACAAGTTAGATGAAAAAATTAACATTTCAGCATTTTATTTTTATTTTATTTTTCCATTTAAGCAAATTAGATGGTTACTTGTTGGAAACTTGCTAAAAATGCTAGATGAAAAATAATTGGGAGTATAATAACCTAGATGGACCATGTTTTAATTCATGGTTCTAAATGAAAAATCAATATTAGTACATGAGCCTATTTGACCCTTCTGCCTTTTTTTTTTTAAAATCATTATTGTGTGGACCATGGTGCATACAAGCTGTATGGACCATATTTTGTATACTGTAAAATAATGTACATTCAGTACAAAAATAATGTACATTGTATTCAGGGGATGTACATTATTTTTGCACTGAGTGTACATTATATTGTATAATGTACATTTAGTACAAAAATAATGTATATTTAATATATTAAAAATGTACCTTTTATTATGGTCCATACAGCACTGCGTGGACCATGGTCCACACAATAATTTGCCATTTTTTTAATGCAAGAAAATGAATTTCAAAGTTCCTTATTTGTAATCTTTGATGTTTAACTTTCAATGCTATGTATTTAGTCGGGCTAATTATTTGACGAAAGTTTATGTTAAATTTTATATTGTATTTTTTAATACACTATAACATATTCCTAGTATATCTTTAACAATTATGCCAACTCTCATTGGGATGAGGTCTGAACCTAATATCTTTATCTTTATTATAGAAATTTATAAGTAAGTTAAGAATAATAAATAGTTAACGGAATATTTCGTTACTAAATTTTATACTAATGGAATGCGAGGTTATTTAAGTTAAGAAAATAATATAATAGAGGGTAAAGTAGGAAAAATTTTAAAATATATATATTAAAATCAAAATAATTTGAACTATTCATTTCATCAAATAATTGGACGGCCATTTTTTTTAGTTCACATTATAGGTCCAACTTTATTGACCCTTATTAGTATAGTAGATATAAGTTTGTGTACGTATAATAAGTGCATTGATGGACGATTAAACTTATGATCAATATAAAAAGGTAGAAGTGTCAAATAGTCTCATCTACCACTTGCAATTAATCCCTTGTTCTAAAATAAGATTTAATTGGACACGTTTACTTTAAAATTGTGTTCGCTTAGCATTTTCTCTAGCTTTCCATCAGGTAATCCTTCCATAATGTTGACATGGAATTAAATAAAAATAATTTGATGACTTGTTTCATTGTTTACTCATTCAAACTCAGAAAAAAATCGCTACTTTCTCCCTCCTCATCCTCACCACCATCATCGCGGTTGCCGATCCGAAAACAAAATCAATAGCTTTTCTTGGCTTTGCACTACCATATATAATTTCTGTTATCTTTTCACATTATTATTACCAGCATATGCATACACAATATTTGTTCTTATATTCTTCAATTCAATGGTAAGTTTGATTTCAATAAGATTTTAATTAAATGTAACCATAATTATATTTAGTAATTTATCATTTTCATAATTATTACTTCAATATTATTAATATAAATTCTGCAACAATAAATAAATAAATAAATACACACACACACACACTATTATTTTAAAAAAATATTGTAATATAACTAAGATTTTAACATTAAATATTAATATTGGGCATATATCTTTGCGCATCGCGCATATAAAATACTAGTGCTACGCTAATATAAATGTTGTCTTACTAGCATATTCATTAAACTCTTTTTATCTAGAAAAATATCTTGTTATCTGATGGCATCACTGTTACCATTCCAAATGAAAGGTCACAGGTAGGAGTGGAAATAGGCTAGGCCGAGCCGGGATTTAGAAAATTAGACACGGGCCTGTTAGGAAAATCTAAAGCCTAGGCTTGGATCTGGGCCTGTATGTAGGCTTTTTTTAAAGCTCAAGCCTTAGCCTTCATGAAGCCTTTTTAAGAGCATATTTAATAAATAGGCTTTTAAAAAGGCTTCAAAATCGGTCCTAAATAGCACTTGAGCCTATTTAAATAGGCTTTGAGCCTATGTAAGGCCTACATTTTAAAGCCTTTAATATATACATGTTAAAAATAATCATATTATTAAATTATAATAAATCCGGTTAGGTAATTATATATACTTGGAGTTATATTGTAAATATATATATATATATATATATATATATATATATATATATATATATATATATATATATATATATATATATATATATATATATATATATATGCCAGGCCTGAAGGCCGAGCTTGGTATATATAGGTCTGGCCTGTTTAGTTTAATAGGCATTGTAATTGACCTAAGCCTCGCCTTTTTACTAAACAAGCTAGGCCTTAATTAGGCCAGGATATATGCCCCTACAAGGGGCCTGGCCTATTCCCACCCCTAGTCACAGGTTCTATAGATTGTAGTCAAAAAAAAAAAAAAATCTTTTTATCTGTAACTAGTATTTGCGCCAGTGCGTTGCACGGAATAAATTTGTTATAAAGTTTTAAAAATATTTAGATCGATATACAATTGTATAAATTATAACATCGAATATTATATAATATAATTGAAGAATTGAGTTGCATCGATTATGTTTTTTGATATTATCAATTCTTGAATTCGAGTAAATAATTGCCCAATTAATAGCTAACGTGTAGATATACGTATTCGGTGTGGCAACTTTAGAGATTTTATATATCAGTGTTTAGAATTTGTATTAATTGGACTAATTAGCTCGTTGTCTAGCAACTCAGTTTATTAATTATTTATACGGAAGATATATTTTCTATGTAGATATATAGCAATTTTGTCATCTTTGTATATATAAAAAAAAACATAATATCGATTGGGCAATAATTATACATTATTAAAAATCTCTTTGTAGACGATATTGGTAGTAGTAAAGAAATTTTACCCATCCTCGTCTAGAGTTAAAACCATCAGACCATCAGGATGGGTGACTCGGGAAAAAGTCACATACAATTAACCGTGATTAAAGACAGGTTTTTTTTAGCAATAATTCAATGTGAGTTAGTATTTGACCCTGACTTTTGTTGATAGTCATGACATATGCGAGCATCAACGTGAATTGTTTTCGTTAGAACTTGAAAGGAAATCTCGTATTAGAAGGGTGAAAGACATTTTAATTTAAGATTTTACTTTTATTAATAGTATAGATATAGATTGTGTAAATAATAATTAATAAATTATTATTTTCTTACAAAATTACATAGAATTTTAAATGGATTTTCTCATTTATTATGCAGAATTTGTTTCCGTTATTCTCACAATTATAATGGTTTAATTATCCTTAGAATTTGATAACCATTTTCCATTTTTAAGTACATATTAAATTTAATTTGTGATAAAAATTCATTAGATATTAGTTAATTTTCATATAAAATTTTGTTTCCAATTAAGCTTTATTAATTTTTTACCAATTAATTAATATTCATATTAATTTGGGCGGGAATGTGAAAGATGGAGATTTTACTTTTATTAATACTATAAATTGGTGTAAATAATAATTAATAATTTATTATTTCTTTATAAAATTACGTAGAATTTCAAACGAATTTTCTTGTTTGTTACGCATAATTTGTATCCATTAGTTTCACAATTATAATAATTTAATTATTCTCAGAATTTGGTAACCATTTTCTATTTTTATGTACATATTGACTTTAATATGTGGTAAAAATTCATTAGATGTTAGTTAATTTTCATATAAAATTTAGTTACTAATTAAGCTTTATTAATTTTTTACTAATTAATAAATATTCATTTTAATTTGGGTTGGAATGTTGTAAAGGAGGATTTTACTTTTATTAAAGTCATTTCACTAAAAAAAATTAAAACTAATTAAAGTAAATCTAATCATGCTATATTTATTTGTAACTGTATATTAATTTCATTTTAAAATCATTGGTTCACATATTTGAATTATTTATTTTTTCTTTAATTATTCTCATTGTAAACATAAATGATATTTAGGGATGGAAATTTCAATCCGCCTCGTGGATATCCACCCGAATTCACCCCACATGGATCGGGTTTTTTTGGGTGGTAGTAGGTGATGGGTCGGGGTGGGTCTTAAAAAAATAAACCCGTGGTGGGTCGGGTTGGATTCGGGTTCTATGTACAAAACCCGCCTAGAACCCCACCCGACCCACCATGTAGTTATTTATAAAAAAAATTTATAACATCATGTAAATTTTTACTATTTTTATATCTAAACTGTTAACTTTATTTTTAAAAATTAACAATTTAGTTATTATATTTAAATATTTCTATTATTTTATGTTTTATATAACTAATGAATTTTATTATTTTATTATGTATAGGTAATTTAAATATTATTCTTTGAAAAAACTAATAATAAGATTATAAGTTATTGGTACCCGTGGGCACCCGCACCGGATGGGAGTGGGGGTGCATTTTGAAAAAGTCCACCCGATGCGTGTTGGGGGTGGGGGTTGGTGGAGAAAATATAAGGTGGGTCGGATGATGGATGTAGCCCTCACCGACCCACACCCGACCTATTTCCATCCCTAATGATATTGCAATAATTAATTTATGATATTTATCAAATTGTATTTTTTTAAATATAAAATATTCTCATGTTTAGGGATTAAAAAATATTTTAAAATTATTGTTTTGTAGTAAGTATTTTTATTTTAAAAATATTTTCTAGCAACCCAAACACGACAATTTATATCTTGCACCACGGCGCAAATAGCAGTGTGCACCCAGGCACAAAACGCGCGCGTTTTTTGCTAACGTCACTTCGTCCGTCCGAACAGACCAAACCCCATTACGTGTATTCGGTTAAAATTTTATGTGTATTGTGTTATGAGTTTATGTGTATTATGTTAACCAAACCCCATTGTGTGTATTCAGTTAAAATTTTATGTGCATTGTGTTATAAGTTTATGTGTATTCAGTTAAGAGTTTATGTGTATTATGTTAACCAAACCCCATTATGTGTATTCAGTTAAAAGTTTATGTGTATTATGTATTATGTTAGATTATGTGTATTCTGTTATGAGTTTATGTGTATTCTGTTATGAGTTTATGTGCATTCGAAATAGGGGATTTTTTTTAACAACTTAACAAAACGACGTCGTTTTGGGAGGCGCGGGACGCACAATGCTATATGCGCCGTGGTGCACGGTATAACGATTGCCCAAACACTCCCTTAGTCTCTAATACAAAACTTAAAAATAAAAGTCATTTCATTAAGAAAATTAAAACTAATTAAAGTAAATCTAATCATGCTATATTTATTTGTAACTGTATATTAAATTCATTTTGAAATCATTTTACATCTTTGAATTATTTATTTTTTCTTTAACTATTATAAACATAAATTATGATATTTATCAATTTGTATTTTTAAAAAATATAACATTTACATATGTAATGATGGGTTAAAAAATATTTTAAAATTTTTTTTATTAGTATGTAAAGTGAAAAATAAACGTCATTTCATTAAAAATAAATAAAACTAATTAAAGTAAATCTAATCATGCTATATTTATTTGTAACTGTATATTAATTTCAATTTGAAATCATTAGTTCACATTTTTGAATTATTATTTTTTCTTTAACTATTATAAACAGAAATTATGATATTTATCAAATTGTAGTTTTTAAAAATATAACATTTAAACATGTTATGAGGGGTTAAAAAAATATTTTAAAATTATTTTTTATTTGTATGAATTTTTATTTTAAAATATTTTCCAGTAATCTAAACATTCCCCCAGCCTCTCATAAAAAACCTGATAAAGAAAAGTCATTTCATTAAGGAAATTAAAACTAATTAAAGTAAATCTAATCATGCAATATTTATTTGTAACTGTATATTAATTTTATTTTGAAATCATTGGTTTACATATTTGATTTTTTTAATTATTATAATTTATAAACATAAATGATATTGTACTAAATAATTTATGATATTTATCAAATTATATTTTTGAAAAATATAAGATTTACACATGTTATGGGGGGTTAAAAAATATTTTTAAATAAATTATTTTTTATTAGTAAGTATTTTTTAAAAAAAAATAATTTCCAGCAACCCAAACATTCCCTTAGTTTCTCCTAAAAACTAATAAAGAAAAGTCATATCATTAAGAAAATTAAAACTGATTAAAGTAAATCTAATCATGCTATATTTAGTTGTAATTGTATATTAGTTTCATTTTGAAATCATTGATTCACATATTTGAATTATTCATTTTTTTTTCTTTAATTATTATAAACATAAATGATATTGTACTAATTAATTTATGATATTTATGAAATTGTATTTTTTTAAAATAAAGTGTTTTACCCGTGCGTTGCACGGAATTTATTTATTTATTTTTTTGTTAATATGAATTTAAAATTTAAATAAAAAAATTAAAAAGATGTTAAAATGTACAATATAATAATATAGTTGGACTTTTATATATTTGGTCAATACCTATTTTCATAACATACAAAATTTAAATTTAAATTTTGTATGTTTAATATAATCTCTAATCATGTACATATTTAGATAAATTTATATAAAAAAATCATATAATTAAGTTGATTTATTCCAAATTGTATTTCATATATATTATAATTCTAAAAATATGAATAACAATAACTAAGTGAATTGTACTTAGAAATCAATAAAATTTTAAATTCTAAATTTTCTATGACTAAATATAAACTCTAATCGGACGCACCCCAACCCCGGCTCGACAGAGCATCTGGGAGGATGTAAATCATGGACTCATGGTAATTCAACTGAACATGAACCACAGAGGCTAGACCTTTGCTTACTCCGCACAAGGAGCCCGAGACTCGATCCCTGGTCATTCTTTCCAACTTTCACCTCTATGACCAGTTGTGCTGCCCATGCGGGCAACGCATATCCTTATATGATTGTATAATATACATTGTATATACACATAATATTCACTACAAGAAAAATCGCGAATCGCAACGGAAAAATTCCGTCGCGAATCACGTTTTGCGACGGAATTGCGACATAATCTGTTCCGTCGTCTATCGCCTTGTCGTATTTTGATAGACGACGGAAAAATTCTGTCGCAAAATAAGGCAACGGAAAAAGGCGTCGCAAATTCGCGACCGAAATATTTCCATCGCAATTTACGCAACGGAAATGATTTCGATGCTAATTCCATCGTCATTTCTGAAACGAATATTCCGTCGCCATATTATTTTTCCGTCGCGATTCCATCGCATTTTTTGAATTATTTTTAAAAAATATATTTAAAATTATTAATTTTAAATAGTAATGAAAGTTTTAAAATATTAATACAAAACTACAAATGATATATTAAAACACTATTAATTCTAAAAATATAACATAATTCTAAAATATTATCCATCCACATTAAATTCAACTAATAATACATTATCAATCCACATCTAATACTAGGGAGCAAGAGAGATACAATAAATCAAAGGAAAACAAGTTTTGCTCCAAATAAACGTTCTGATGTGGCTCAATCAATAATACTATTATGAAAATTCTAAAGAAGCCTTTAGGGTTAGGGTTAAACCTTTTGGAAGAATGAAAATTCTGAAGAACTGCAAAAGTGGTGTCTGGGATTGTACAAGTGGATTTCATACTACAATCTGAGAACCATGATAATGTTGAAGTTGCATGCTCATTAAAATGTGCTAAAAGTGGCATCAAAGCTCCATGATTAAGCACAAGATCACGACACTTGGTGAGTCACCAGAAACATTTCCTAATGCCCAAGCAGCCTGATAACATACAAAGTAAGTACATCAAACTCTTTAGTGGTTATCTGAAGAAAAAAAAGAAGATAGCCATCCATCCATTTGAGTTTGGCTATAAGTCATGTAGAACCGTGTTTAATATAATTTTTTTAGAAAGAGGCAAGGAAATAGAACCTCATATAATTTTTTTGGATATGTTGGTGATAATGAACCACAATCGATTTAATATCGTAAAATAATATTTATATATATACACACACAAGTATATAAAATATTATTTGATATTTATCCGAAATATATATATATATATATATATATATATATATATATATATATATATATATATATATATATATATATATATATATATATGTATATCTACAAAAAAGATATACCAATATATATCAACCAAAAAGTGGAACAAATAATCCTCAGATTATTGTTCCAATAATCCAACGGCAAAACAAATATGGAGAACGGATTTTGCTTAGAAGCATAATCCAAAACCGAAAGAAGGAAAGAATGGATCTAATATGGGTAAGGGTTTTTAGCGTGAGTCAAGAGACCACTCTTTCCTTAAAACCTTATTTGCCACCTCCCACAAGTGCTAGGAGCGTCGTGGCCTAGGTTTCCCAGGATAAAACGCGCTACGGTTCAGTTTGAGCACCCAAACGAGCGAACCCGGCGAACTAGAGCAAAGCTTGAACACAGTTAGGCTTAAGAAAGGAGTAGAAGCAGAAGTGTTTTGAAGCTGAAAAACCAAGTTTCGTGTGTGAGTTTGTTCACTGTGTGCTTGTTCTTGGTGTGTAAAGCTTCTGCCTTCTACCCCTTCTTATATAGGAGCATTAATTACACGTTGTGTAACATCTGAAACAGATACAGAATTAAATTCAGAATGACATTAATTACACGTTATGTAACATCTGAAACAGCAACCCCATTAATAGAATCAAGCCAATTTCCGGACGACATTCGTGCTCCATTAACAGAATCAAGCCAATTTCCGGACGACATTCGTGCTCGTAGGTGCCGGCCTGCACACGAGCTCGGGCTCGGGCTTGAATCAAGCCTTTCCGAAGTCATCTCTAGTTAGAATTTGATTTGCAAATTCCCCACTCCCCCCTCCGCGCGAGAGAGCCTCTATGCTATACAATTCTACAAGCTCCAAAAGAGCTCTTGTATAAAAGGGGGGTCAAATACTCTTTCCAAACCAATGTGGGACAAAGCTCACTTTTCCCTTCATTTTTCCAACTCAATGGGTCTACTTTGAGAATCAATATCTCATTCACCCATTATCCGTTTTGAGCGTACAATATATCAATCTCTTCTTCTCACTACGAAGAACCCGAATCCACTTTGACCCGACCCAAATCGATAGTGGACCCCACTGATAATTGTACCACAAAATAGCCACTTAAAATGTCATTTTAATGTTATTTTTCCAACAATCCCCCACATGAATGAAAAATTGATTTTCGGGGCATTTTGAAATCGGAAACAACTGTGTTCAAACGGGCATAGGATAGGTAGGGAGTCAGTATACCCTTTGAACCTTACCTTGTGAAGAAATGTTTACTCTACTGGCTGTTCGGTAGAACGCGATGTCTTTGAATCGACTTCCGTTTGTGTAGACGATGACATATCTCACACAGGAACCTTCCAACCACGCTCTGTTCTCATGAGTGTGCCCATTTTGGTCGTGGGTCACCGTTCCTGGTTCTGCGAGAGTTTCTAAAGAATTGTGCCCAACAATTCTCCTTTGAAGCGACCCTCACTTCTCTCTTACATAGGTGATTCTTTCTCGAGTATCCCGCATACTCAAGAATCATTAAAGCATCAACATGCTAGCCTCGTGCGGGAGTCACTGTTTCTAACGAAGAGTGGTAGGGAGTCCGAGACCCCCACAGTGACACGCTCCGTTCCATAATTTAGTTCTCCCATTGAACCTAGGTGCCAGCTAGGTTGGGTATCCACTATAGAACTTTTAGTCCAAGGGCTTTAGACCCATTCCTCGTTCCAACTTCTCCACAACCATTTGCTTACCCTCGGGTTAGCGAGTTAGCGGCCGTTACGTTATCTTTTGACATCACGTAGTCAATAGAGATAACCACTGTTGTGAATATATCTGTTCAGCGAGAGTTGCTGGTAACCCACTCCAACGCGTTGAAATACATTATAGATAGATATATATAGATATATGAAAAACCATTTCGAAACAGGAAGATGAATACTTAAGAGACACTAATTTTAAAAGCCGGGAATAGACTCAGCAAATAGGGATGAGCGCATCAAACATTAATAAATAGTTAAGTAGAGATGACATCATAAGGAATACGCTTTTAAGGTCGCAGATCACTTTCCAATTTCAAAACACATCATCATTCAATCCTCATTCATATCACATAATCGTTGATGGCGCCACGGGACCAATCGCATGTCCCGAACATGAGGGTTAATGCTTATAGCATTAACATGGCCCCGCAGCACCCTACCTCAGTACCGCGGCATGAGGGGAGTTGATCGCAACCAACCCTTTGAGAACCGCTGACGAACTCAACGTCGGACCACGATCCGACACACCGCTGACGCACACAGTCGGTGGACCGCGATCCCCTTTACAAGGGGGGACATACGACCCTACACACCGTCGATGCGCACAGTCAGTGGACCATAGCGGATCAAGCCCGGCTTACCACTGAGCTATACTCAGTCGGTGGGCGAAGATCCTCGAAGACTATGGCCCTACACACCGCTGTCCCATCATTCGGTGGATCGCAGCCTGCCGTAGCCCTACACACCGCCTGATTACTCAGGTCGGTGGACTACAGCCTTCCTCGGCTTATTGGCCCTACACACCGTCCTGGAGCGTTCAGGTCTGGTGGCTCATAGCACCGAGGCCCATAATTGGACCTGTAGCATGTCACACGCGTAATGGCATATCGAGATAGGGTAATTGGACCTGGTGTTATGTTATTGATGATTAATAGGGTAATTTATATGCTTTCTTGATAATCTTGATGATCTTGATGTTAAAAAGAATTTCTTGATTATGATATGATGATTCTTGACGAATCTTGATATTCCTTGATGATAAAATATGTTCTTGATGATTTGGGTGGGATTAGAGCCCAAGGTTGGATTGGGAATTTGTATTGCGATGTTCTTGATTTATATTTAGGTGGGAATTCGCATGTTCGGGTGTTGTTTATATTTAGAAGTCATAATAGGATAAGTCCTACATGATTCTTGCTTTCGATCTGTTAATTGCTTACGTGATGTCGTTATTTGCGTTTAAAAGTGTCTAAGCATGGTTTCGGGTTCCACGAAGGTTCCCGGGACGAGTATATGAGTAAAGAGTCAGTGGGGGGTAGGTGGGGGTGGGGGAACCCACCACCTACTCGTTGCCCAAAGGGGCACTGCCCGGCAGCGGGCAGCCACTGGGCAGCCAACTGCCCGCCGGCAACCCGCTACCCGGAACAGTGCCCTCCGGCGGGCAGCCAGCGGGTGACCCCCACCCACCGGCTTCCCGCTGGTCCGTACCCCACCCCGGGTCCCCAGCTTTCCCGCTTGATGTTCCCCATTCCCCGTGGTGTCCCAACGGACCCCGTTTGTCGTGCTTGAGTCTAGTTTGATGTTTCGGGTTCCATTCGTAGGCTAGACGAGTTTTAGGGATTGCATGCTAGTTGAATTGGTGACCCGGTGACCTAGGTGGAAGTTGTATAAACCCTTAGGACTATTCGTAGCATGTGAATGATCACACGTAAGTTTATTTATATGTTTTTCCCCTCTCGATATGCCATTACGCGTGTGACATGCTACGAATAGGCCCATAATTGGTCTCGCTATATAAATAAACATATAAATAAACTTACGGGAGCACATAACACATAGGAGCACATAATGGCATATCGGGAGGGGAAAAACATATAAATAAACTTACGTGTGATCATTCACATGCTACGAATAGTCCTAAGGGTTTATACAACTTCCACCTAGGTCACCGGGTCACCAATTCAACTAGCATGCAATCCCTAAAACTCGTCTAGCCTACGAATGGAACCCGAAACATCAAACTAGACTCAAGCACGACAAACGGGGTCCGTTGGGACACCACGGGGAATGGGGAACATCAAGCGGGAAAGCTGGGGACCCGGGGTGGGGTACGGACCAGCGGGAAGCCGGTGGGTGGGGGTCACCCGCCGGCTGCCCGCCAGAGGGCACTGTTCCGGGTAGCGGGTTGCCGGCGGGCAGTTGGCTGCCCGGTGGCTGCCCGCTGCCGGGCAGTGCCCCTTTGGGCAACGAGTAGGTGGTGGGTTCCCCCACCCCCACCTACCCCCCACTGACTCTTTACTCATATACTCGTCCCGGGAACCTTCGTGGAACCCGAAACCATGCTTAGACGCTTTTAAACGCAAATAACGACATCACGTAAGCAATTAACGGATCGAAAGCAAGAATCATGTAGGACTTATCCTATTATGACTTCTAAATATAAACAACACCCGAACATGCGAATTCCCACCTAAATATAAATCAAGAACATCGCAATACAAATTCCCAATCCAACCTTGGGCTCTAATCCCACCCAAATCATCAAGAACATATTTTATCATCAAGGAATATCAAGATTCGTCAAGAATCATCATATCATAATCAAGAAATTCTTTTTAACATCAAGATCATCAAGATTATCAAGAAAGCATATAAATTACCCTATCAATCATCAATAACATAACACCATTATCTTAGAAGAATTCAATCAAGACACAAGAATATAGAGGGAGGCCAAGGAAGGAGATTATAGCGAAGAAAACAGGTTTTGTTGAGACATGGGTTACCTCTTAGTCTTAATTAATTTCCTTGGATATGAAGGGTTTTTCTTTAAGATTTCTCCCTTTCTTGATTTTTCCTAAGGGAATTCTTTGAACGTCTTGTGTGGTGAAAGATTATTTGTGGTGTGTGATCTAGGTGCCTCCTATGACCCTATATATATATATATATATATATATATATATATATATATATATATATATATATATATATATATATATATATATATATATATATATATATAAATATATATATATATTCCCAAGAGCTTAATTGGGGTCAAAATACTATGGGCTTGTTAATTCTATTACTTATAGGACTAAGGGGTTGGTTATAGGGATGTGGGCCCATGGACTATGGTGGACCTTTCTTAGTTGATTAATGGGTTTTTAATTCTCTTTTTAGGGTAAGTGATTTAAATAATTAGGGGTTGTAACACGGGGTGTTACACACTCCCCCCCTTAGAAGAGGCTTCGTCCGCGATAGTTGCCACTCTTTCAACCCTAGGCGTCACGTATTTTGGCCTCCCGGTTAGGAGTTGTGGCTCCACGTGCTGCCTTCGTTGGGGTAGACTGGATTTCGGGTGAGGTGGTGGTTTGGAAGGTTCGCGTCTACCTTGGTCTCCTGCTCCTGAGCTGGACGCCTCGTGAGTGCCCAACATGGCCTCGATAGTTGCCACCCTTTGGTCCAAAGCGCGTGTTGCACGGATTGGGGATGAGAACCCTTCGTCCATGATTTGGTTTTGCCGGGTGAGCTGTGCGAGGATGCGCTCGTTGACGGATTCTTCATTTTGGTCCCTTGGGTTTTCTTCTGTTCGTGCTGGTGCCGGTGGGTTAGGTTCGCTATCCTCATTTCCCTCTAGCCCCCCACAATCTTGCATTGCTCGTTTAAGCTTTTTGTTGGAGATGTCCAATCGATCAACCAATTCTCTTCGCTCCTCCTCGGGTTTAAGGCAAATTTCCTCGAGGGTGATGTACTGCCCCCTTCGGTGTAGTAGATATCATTACGACAGAGGTTTTGGGCATTGAAAACCATGCCGTTTGCGGGCTTGATCTCTGTGTGGCTTAGGTCCACTCCTTTCTTCTCCATGATCCAACTCAGGATCATCCCGTAGGGTAGACTAAGTCGGTTACTAGTCTTGCAAAACTCCATGTGCTTCAATATGAGGGCCGGTAGATTGAACTTGATTTTGTGTTTCAGGAGGTAAGCAAACATGCACTCCAAACTTCCCACATCCTTGCTATTGTTATTTGAAGGCAACAGGCTATCAGTTACAATCATGACCAATATCTTTTGCTCCGCAGTTAGCCATTTCCTGTTTGGCCGTGTGGCCGAGGTGAAACCTTCTTCTCTCCCGAGTAAGTACCCAGGTAGTCCTTGTATCCCATGTTTTGGGTACCAATCCATCCCTTCCGGTCGTATTCTGACACACCCGTGGTGGTCAGTCTTAAGAGTTTGGCCAAGCGGCCTTCGGAAAGTATGATTTCCTTGCCTCAGACTTTGGCGGTAATTTCCAGTTTATCGCCCCGCTTAACGGCTACCAAATGATGATAGAACTCATTCACCAATTCGGGGTATGTATCCCCTTTAATGGTGAGATACATATCCAAGAGTCCTTGGAAATTAAGCATGTCGACCAACTCCGGAGAGAATTGGTCAGGTTCTCGGGCTTTACCTCCGATCACGGTGTAGTCGGCATTGTTCCATTCCGGGATGCGGATTCCGAGGGGTTTTTCGGCATTTTGATTTTCTCTCCTAGGTGGCGTTTTCCGGTGGGGCTCCGGCGAAATTCCGGCGAGGGGCGGTGGCGTGGCTCACTGTTTCGGGGTCGGCAGCGAGGGTGCGAGGGCCGGGCGTAGCAGGTGGCGAATGCTGGCAGTGGGCGGTGGCCGGGTGAGTGGCGAGTTTGCCGTGGCAGTGGGCTCGGCGCGGGTGGACTCCGGCTCCGTGGCGCCGTGTGGGCGTTGGCCGGCTGCGGTGGTGTTTCGTCGGCGGGGCGTAGGGCGGCGAGTGTGATGGTGGAGGGTGGTGCGGCGGCAGGTGTGTGAAGGTGGGGTAGATGGCGGGTTGATGGGGGTGAGGGGAGAGAGAGAGAGAGAGAGAGAGAGAGAGAGTGGGGAAGAAGAAGAAGGAGAAGGGTTTTTGATTTGGGGTTTTGGGGTTTTTAGGGATTTGTGCGGGTTTAAGAAGGGAGTGTTTCCTTGAGGTTTTAAGAAACACTTATAGCTTAGTGGTTAAAGCTTTGATTTGTAAGTGGGAGGTCCAAGGTTCCATTCTCATTAGTGGCACTAGTCTTCCTTGTTGTGGGTTCCTTGTTTTTTTCCTTCTTTTGTCTTCTAGTGGTGGGGAATTTGATTGGTCCTCTTTGTGGTTTGTTGTTGTCTAGTTTCCTTTACTTACGCTTAAATATTTTGATCTTATTTAAAATGATTCCGAAGTGGCTAAGTTAAACAAGTAGTTTTACTATAAGGGTGGTTACAAGGGGTTTCTTAGTTTATCCTAAACAGAATTCATCTTCTTGGTTTTCCTCTGGTGGATTTGCGTGATCCTCGTCTTCCGGGGTCATGTTTTCTTCGTCGAGGCTGCCCTCGTTCCCAAGTTCGGCTTGTGTGCGGCTCATGATGAATACTTTTCCGGGGGCATCGTGATTCCCTTGATTGCTCGTGCCTCCGTGTTGGCCCATGGTCGTGGGGCGTGAGCTTGAAGGTTGCATGCAGTGGAAGGCCTTGTGCCCTTCTTTCCCACAATTGAAGCATCGCAAGGGGTTTCCCATGCAGTCCTTGCCTCTATGGCTTCGGTGGCATTTCGGGCAAGGAAAGCCCACTGTATTGGTTTTGTTGTTTCTTGGGGGTGGTCTTTGTCCAGTTGAGTTGCTTGGCCTTGTGTTGGTATCGGTTCTTGTTCTTTTTATTGGCGGTGCTCCTCCTCTTGTGTTCCTCTTTCGAATCTGATCTTGTACCCCACGTTGTAGTAATTGGATTCGATAGAGATTGACGGCGCTGGTGTAAGCTTTGTTAAGGGTCCGGGGTCCGCTTACTATTAGTGCCTTTCGAGCTTCGAAGTTGAGGCCTGATATAAACCTTTCTATTTTGGTTGATTCCGTGGGGACCAGTTCTGGCGCGAAGTGTGCCAATTCGAGGAATCATTTATGGTATTCCGTGACGGTAGTTGTTCCTTGTTTTAGGTGGAGGAACTCTTCGTGCATGGAAGCTTTTATGTGTGTCGGGTAGAATCGTTCTCGCAGGCGTGTTTTCAGGTTTTCCCAATTGAATCCTGGTTCTTGTCTATAAGTGGGTCCCTCATGGATCCACCAAAGGTCTGCCTCGTGTCCGAAGTAGAATGAGGCTATCTCTACACGACGTTCTTCTGGGCATTCTACTAGCCCTAGAATCTTGTCGAAGGTCCGTATCCATTCTTCGAGGATGGCGGGATCTTCTTCACCCGAGAATGCGGGTGGTCGATGGTTTGAAACTTGTCGGGCAACTTCTGAGTTTGTGTTTGGTGGAGGGAGTGATGGTCTGTTGTTGCAGAGGGCTACGTCACTTAGTGCTTGGGCGACTTGGGTGAGTTGCTGCAGGGTTTGAGTCATGGGGTCGTGTGCGGCGGGTTCCGGAGTCTTTGATTGTCTTCTGTTCGGTGCCATGCTTGCTTGATCTATAGAACCAATGTTTATAATGATTTAGAGGGTTGTACCCTTACCTTGTCGTGATAAGCGAAGGGGAGTTCTTTAAATGAGTGAGGGATGAAGTGAGGGGAGGTTGTGTGATGATAGGTAGGTTTCACAATCTCACCGCGCGTCCTAAGATTCCTAAGTCCTGTGTTCCTGAATATCTAGAGTTCAAGCCTAATGCCCTAAAGTCCGGTCTTAAGAGTCTTATCCTAGGGTCAACTTAGGCTCTGATACCAACTGTAACACCCCGAAATTTTTCAACTTTTAAGACTTATATAATAAAGGTAAATTCTCAATAAATCCCAAAATATAACATAAGAGTATGGGTGCTATGCCACACCTGAGCTAGAGAACTCAGGTGCACAGGCTAACTAACTAAAATCCTCAATAATGTCAATACATAAGCATGGCACGCAGGCTGGAAGGGAAACTATCTACTCTACGCTCCAAAACTCTAGCGCTCCAGTGTCTACTCATCTGTGCCTGAAGCCAAATATATCTGTTCAGCGAGAGTTGCTGGTAACCCACTCCGACGCGTTGAAATACATTATATATATATATATATATATATATATATATATATATATATATATATATATATATATATATATATATATATATGAAAAACCATTTCGAAGCAGGAAGATGAATACTTAAGAGACACTAATTTTAAAAGCCGGGAATAGACTCAGCAAATAAGGATGAGCGCATCAAACATTAATAAATAGTTAAGTAGAGATGACATCATAAGGAATACGCTTTTAAGGTCGCAGATCACTTTCCAATTTCAAAATACATCATCATTCAATCCTCATTCATATCACATAATCGTTGATGACGCCACGGGACCAATCGCATGCCCCGAACATGAGGGTTAATGCTTATAGCATTAACATGGCCCCGCAGCACCCTACCTCAGTACCTCGGCATGAGGGGAGTTGATCGCAACCAACCCTTTGAGAACCGCTGACGAACTCAACGTCGGACCACGATCTGACACAGCGCTGAGGCACACAGTCGGTGGACCGCGATCCCCTTTACAAGGGCGGACCTACGTGATATGAACCTAGTCCAAGATTCAAATAAGATGAGTATTGTCCCAAGAATTGCTCTCAATGTAAAGATAGAGATGGATCGAAATACCTTAAACTTCACGAGAAACCCTTTGTCTCGAATCCTCAAAGACTTGGAAGAATCCCATTGTAGCTTCAAGTACCTCGATGATGCAATCTTCAATCAACTAGAGTCGGATCTAGTTTCCTACGATTCAAGAACGAGTCCACGAACCTAAATCTAAGGTTGAAGAAAGTAAGATTGATTCGAGTCCACGAATCAATTTGCTAGTCGAGTCCACGACTAGTCACGAATTGAGTCCACAATTAGCTATAAGGTTTCTTACACAAGTGTAAAGAAAAACTTAAGAATTTTATTGAATTAAAGTCTGTTTGAAACTGATATGGATGTGCCCTATTTATAGGTATAGGGCAGCATTGTAATCTAAATACAATGGGAAAAAGAGTCCTAAACCTAATCTAGAAAACAAGTAAATAGAGTTTTATTTAGAAAAGGATTTAAGGAATCCTTTCTAAATACAACTAGTGTTTTATGCCAAACAATTTAAATTAATGATGACCAAAAATAATAGGGCTGATTTGGGCCTAATTTAATCACCAAAATCAGCACTTAAACAATTATAAAAAAGCCTTGAGTTATTCTTCATATTTTGCAAATGGGTTTGACTTGGATTTCCACCATCTTTGAACATCACCAGTGAAGAGTTGCCTTAATTGTTTGGACTTGGGCCTTGTGATTGGC
This sequence comes from Ipomoea nil, assembly GCF_001879475.1. Lineage (NCBI taxonomy): Eukaryota > Viridiplantae > Streptophyta > Magnoliopsida > Solanales > Convolvulaceae > Ipomoea > Ipomoea nil. Next base: position 89,638 of record NW_017616633.1, read on the forward strand.
CCAATTAGTATTCTTAATGGATCTTCATATGTTGGGCCGCATCATCCTCCCCTTTTTGAAAATGATTCGACCTCGAATCTTGTAAGCATTGTCTTCGATCCATGATATCACTTGAAATTGGCCACTATAACATTTTCCTCTATCGAATGGACTTATTATTGGTCTTTGTTGTTTCTTCCACCAATGATGTTTTAAGGTCGTCGTTATGGGCCTTGTGATGAGCCCACTATTTACCCTTTCTGGATTCCATGTGTATTGGTTCCTATTATTCTCCCATTCTTGAAAAGGATTCGTCCTCGAATCCAAATCTTCAGTGAAAGACAAAGTAGCAAGCTCACTTTCTGTTTTATCACGCTCATGGAACTTTTTCTTGGGATGCTTGACATGAGTCGCTCCAATCATCATCCCTACAATCAACAAGTAAGGCAATTAAGTCTAATGACACATCAGGGAATTTAAACATTCTGGATGGTAATAATTCAACAAAATGAGACATATTAAATTTATGCATCTGATTTAGATGCATTGTGGTGGTAAGTAGCACAATTATGAACATAAGATTCTACATCTTTTTTCTTCTTTGGCCAATGAAAATATCCATGCAAAACATCATCACTCTTTGGAAAATCAAATTGTCCCTTATGTGAATCAATAATTAAACCATTGCTCAAATCCAAGCAAAAAGTGCCAATCCCATTGACTTTGAAAGAAAACCCCTTGAGCAAGTAGTATTTCACATAAGAAGTTTTCAAATGTGCCTTATAACTTCCCAGTGATTCCTTATCTCTATCAAATAAAGTTTTAGTAAAATCAAAATTAAGGAATCTCGGATGTATGGACGCAAACAAATTTCTAACACATCTAGCAAGGAGCTCATTAATAGAAACATGACAAACAAATCTAGAGAATTTTAATGCATGCTTTTGAAATAAAAATGAGTAAATAGTTACTCCCCTTCTTTTCTCTTGCTTAATATCCTTTGTAGTTACCAAGAGAGGTTGCACTTTGACACCTTGGGCTGGTCCTTTCCACTGTATCACTGATTGTGGTCCCTTTGTTTGGCTACAAACCGAAATAGAAGATTGGAGTGGTGATTGCAATTCCAAACATGGAGGTTCCACTTTTCTCTCTTTGATTTCTTCCTTTGATGCTGGTTTGAGAGCTTGCATCAATGTCAATTGAATTTCTTCTACTTGTTTAAGATACAAACGAGGCAAGACATATGTAACTCCATTCATGTGAAACACATAAGTGTTCCTCATTCCATCATAACCTATTTTTCTGTCAAATTGCCATGGTCTACCTAACAAGATATGAGTAGCCTGCATTGGGATATTATCACACAAGATTTCATCAGAGTAACTGTTAATAGATAAAGGAATAAGAGCCTGTTTGGTTACTCTAGCTTCTCCTACATCAGTTAACCATTGCAAACAATAAGGATTTAGATGATTAAGCAAAGGTAACTGAAGAAATTTAACCATAGTTGCACTAGCCACATTTGTGCAACTTCTAGAATCTATTACCATAGCACACACATTCTCTCTAATTGACCCTTTAGCACAAAATATATTTTCTCTTTGAGACTGATCTTCTTTTAAAGGGTGAACATTCAAAACCTCCTTAACAACAACAGTATGACTAGACTCACTAGCAACATATTTAGAATCAGAATCTAAAGGTATGAATGGTTCTCCCTCAACATGTTCATTGAGAGTTTCAAAATGGTCACATACCCCATCCTTAGACTTATATTCAAGACAAGAAGCAAAATTTTCAGATTGTTTTGTTATCTTAACTACCCTTTTGTTAGGGCAATCACGAGCTATGTGGCCTCTCCCATTACATCTATAACAAATGAATTCTCTATCATGTTGAGGCCTCACTGCCTCACTTACCTTTTCCTTACCTTTGTCTCGTGAATCATCTCTTGGAGGGGGATGTTCATCACGCCTTTTAGGGATGGAACTTGTGTTGTTCCATCTTGATGCACCATTGTTGGACTTGTACAATTTCATCTCTTTGATTTTTGCCTCAGATTCACGTGCAGCATACAAGGCATCATAAAGGGTGTCGTATCTCTGAATACTCATTCCACGTCGAATTTCTAAGTTCAATCCATGTACGAAACGAGCAACAGTTTTTGTCTCTTCTTCATGTATGTCTCCCTGTTTAAGCAAAATATTTGTAGTTTGGTAGTACTCATCAACTGACTTTTTTCCTTGCACCGTTCCCTGCAATTTTCTTTCAAGATCATAGAAAAAAGATTTAGGACGAAAGGTTAGGCGCATATCTTCCCTCACTTGAACCCAAGATTCATAGGGAATAAAATTAGCAACTCTCTCTCTATTACTTTTTCGCCACCAAGATAATGCATACCCCTTAAAAGATGTAGCAACTAGCCTAATTTTTGTAAGATCAGAATATTGCTTTAAATAAAAAAGAGTTTCAACAGCATTCTCCCATTCTATGTATTCGGTAGGTCCTTTCTCACCGGTGAAGTTAGGAATTTCATGGTTAATGTTTCCTAACTCCGCCGCATTACGCTGTTGGATCCTTTGACATATTGGATCCACTCTTCCTACTGGTGGCAAGTGTCGCTCATCATTGTGTGGTGGTTGCACTTGCTGTGAGCGTTGCTCCAAATTATTCATTCGTTTGAGTAACCTGTCTATCTTTTGTTCTAATGTCTGGGGAAAGTTTGGAACTTGATCAGCCATCTGTATAGGGAAAAAAAATCTTAAAAAAAAGAAGATATGTGAGTATTCATGTTAGTGAAACCAAAAATTTGGCTCGCTCCCTCACTATTCTCAGCTCGCAGGTAAGAGGTGGATTATAGAGCTCTGGGGGTGCACTACACACTCTTACAAACACACACTCCACTCGTGTATCGCTCAAGGTGGCAGATACTCTCACAAGCCTTTTTCCAAAAAGGAAAATTCTAGTCCGGTACTCAAGTTGATATGGATTCAACCTCAAAGTTCAAGAAACGTACCTTGGAAGACTTCACAAGCCTTTGAGAGTAAGGGTGTATCGCGAGGTTGGTAATAAAATTGAGAGCAAGAAGCAAATAAAAAGGACAATACGAGCAAAGAAACTAAATAAGATTTGAAAGAAAAAGGAAACCAAAGAAGGAAGTATGGCAGAAAGATATGCAAGACCAAATCAACAGATAGAGACAAATAGAATGTAAGAGGGGTTCAAGTATACCACAACAAAGTAGGAATCTATCAAGAACTCCTTCCAACCTTATACTTTTCCCCTTCCTTTTCCCTCCAAGATTCTCCTACCAACCTTATTCTTTCCCCAACCTTATTCTTCTTCTTCTTCTTCTTTTGCTTTCTCTTTTTTTTTTTTTTTTTTTTTCAACTTTCTTGATTTTTTTTTTTGATTTTTTTGATAAGTAACCTCCAAATAACTACTGTAAATATCAACAAAAATTTCGGACCAAGAGGATCCACACAACCCCTTCAAAACAGAACCAAGAATTTCAAGAATCACCCAGAAAAACAGAAACGCATCCCTTAATTCGAAGATCAATATCTCAATGAGGGTAAGGAATTCGCATGTGTATAATATACCAATAGAACGCCTAAGAAGAGATCTAAAACATATCAAAATTTCAGATAAAACTAACCAGTGTATCTCGAGATATAGGTCAATCTTTGAAACTGGTCACAGAACGCGGAAATCTGGACAGGGTGTGATTGCGACTAGATTGCGCGTAAATGCGCTTTGGATATAGGTACGGGTGATATGTGGTTGTTTTCCTGACAGAATGTGTGATAATATGGTGCTTAGGAGGTGTGAGGTCTCGTTGATATTGGATGGTAAAAAAGGAAAACTTTTTCGGGATTGTTTTTCAAGAAACTGGACAACATGTATCAAGATTCAAGAACACAATCAAGAATGCAAAGGAAATTTTTTTTGGGGGTTTTTAATGAATAAGACACGAATAAAAGTAGTATGTAAGATAAGAACGAGATAAACCTAGGGAACTAAAGAAATCAAATTTCTAATGATAATGAGATAAACCTAGGCTCTGAATACCAAATTGATATGAACCTAGTCCAAGATTCAAATAAGATGAGTATTGTCCCAAGAATTGCTCTCAATGTAAAGATAGAGATGGATCAAAATACCTTAAACTTCACGAGAAACCCTTTGTCTCGAATCCTCAAAGACTTGGAAGAATCCCATTGTAGCTTCAAGTACCTCGATGATGCAATCTTCAATCAACTAGAGTCGGATCTAGTTTCCTTCGATTCAAGAACGAGTCCACGAACCTAAATCTAAGGTTGAAGAAAGTAAGATTGATTCGAGTCCACGAATCAATTTGCTAGTCGAGTCCACGACTAGTCACGAATTGAGTCCACAATTAGCTATAAGGTTTCTTACACAAGTGTAAAGAAAAACTTAAGAATTTTATTGAATTAAAGTCTGTTTGAAACTGATATGGATGTGCCCTATTTATAGGTATAGGGCAGCATTGTAATCTAAATACAATGGGAAAAAGAGTCCTAAACCTAATCTAGAAAACAAGTAAATAGAGTTTTATTTAGAAAAGGATTTAAGGAATCCTTTCTAAATACAACTAGTGTTTTATGCCAAACAATTTAAATTAATGATGACCAAAAATAATAGGGCTGATTTGGGCCTAATTTAATCACCAAAATCAGCACTTAAACAATTATAAAAAAGCCTTGAGTTATTCTTCATATTTTGCAAATGGGTTTGACTTGGATTTCCACCATCTTTGAACATCACCAGTGAAGAGTTGCCTTAATTGTTTGGACTTGGGCCTTGTGATTGGCCCAGGAAAATGTTATAGTGGCCAATTTCAAGTGATATCATGGATCGAAGACAATGCTTACAAGATTCGAGGTCGAATCATTTTCAAAAAGGGGAGGATGATGCGGCCCAACATATGAAGATCCATTAAGAATACTAATTGGGCCAATCACAAGGCCCAAGTCCAAACAATTAAGGCAACTCTTCACTGGTGATATTCAAAGATGGTGGAAATCCAAGTCAAACCCATTTGCAAAATATGAAGAATAACTCAAGGCTTTTTTATAATTGTTTAAGTGCTGATTTTGGTGATTAAATTAGGCCCAAATCAGCCCTATTATTTTTGGTCATCATTAATTTAAATTGTTTGGCATAAAACACTAGTTGTATTTAGAAAGGATTCCTTAAATCCTTTTCTAAATAAAACTCTATTTACTTGTTTTCTAGATTAGGTTTAGGACTCTTTTTCCCATTGTATTTAGATTACAATGCTGCCCTATACCTATAAATAGGGCACATCCATATCAGTTTCAAACATACTTTAATTCAATAAAATTCTTAAGTTTTTCTTTACACTTGTGTAAGAAACCTTATAGCTAATTGTGGACTCAATTCGTGACTAGTCGTGGACTCGACTAGCAAATTGATTCGTGGACTCGAATCAATCTTACTTTCTTCAACCTTAGATTTAGGTTCGTGGACTCGTTCTTGAATCGAAGGAAACTAGATCCGACTCTAGTTGATTGAAGATTGCATCATCGAGGTACTTGAAGCTACAATGGGATTCTTCCAAGTCTTTGAGGATTCGAGACAAAGGGTTTCTCGTGAAGTTTAAGGTATTTCGATCCATCTCTATCTTTACATTGAGAGCAATTCTTGGGACAATACTCATCTTATTTGAATCTTGGACTAGGTTCATATCACTACGACCCTACACACCGTCGATGCGCACAGTCAGTGGACCGCGATCAAGCCCGGCTTACCGCTGAGCTATACTCAGTCGGTGGGCGAAGATCCTCGAAGACTATGGCCCTACACACCGCTGTCCCATCATTCGGTGGATCGCAGCAAGCCGTAGCCCTACACACCGCCTGATTACTCAGGTCGGTGGACTACAGCCTTCCTCGGCTTATTGGCCCTACACACCGTCCTGGCGCGTTCAGGTCCGGTGGGTCATAGCACCGAGGCCCATAATTGGACCTGTAGTCCAAGAAGTGAATCAATTTGGCCTTAGCCACTTCTGAGCCTTAGCTCAGGAACAATCCAATTGGCCTTCAGCCACTTCCGAACCTTGAGTCCGAGAACAATCCATTCGGCCTTCAGCCGACTTCCGAACCTTAGTCCGGGAACAATCCATTCAGCCTTCAGCCGACTTCCGAACCTTAGTCCGGGAACCACCCAATTGGCCTATAACCAAAATGGGGGATCATGCAACACATAACACATAGGAGCACGTAATGGCATATCGGGAGGGGAAAAACATATAAATAAACTTACGTGTGATCATTCACATGCTACGAACAGTCCTAAGGGTTCAAACAACTTCCACCTAGGTCACCGGGTCACCAATTCAACTAGCATGCAATCCCTAAAACTCGTCTAGCCTACGAATGGAACCCGAAACATCAAACTAGACTCAAGCACGACAAACGGGGTCCGTTGGGACACCACGGGGAATGGGGAACATCAAACGGGAAAGCTGGGGACCCGGGGTGGGCTACGGACCAGCGGGCAGCCGGTGGGTGGGGGTCACCCGCCGGCTGCCCGCCGGAGGGCACTGTTTCGGGTAGCGGGTTGCCGGCGGGCAGTCGGCTGCCCGCTGCCGGGCAGTGCCCCTTTGGGCAACGAGTAGGTGGTGGGTTCCCCCACCCCCACCTACCCCCCACTGACTCTTTACTCATATACTCGTCCCGGGAACCTTCGTGGAACCCGAAACCATGCTTAGACACTTTTAAACACAAATAACAACATCACGTAAGCAATTAACGGATCGAAAGCAAGAATCATGTAGGACTTATCCTATTATGACTTCTAAATATAAACAACACCCGAACATGCGAATTCCCACCCAAATATAAACCAAGAACATCACAATACAAATTCCCAATCCAACCTTGGGCTCTAATCCTACCCAAATCATCAAGAACATATTTTATCATCAAGGAATATCAAGATTCGTCAAGAATCATCATATCATAATCAAGAAATTCTTTTTAACTCGTCCCGGGAACCTTCGTGGAATCCGAAACCATGCTTAGACACTTTTAAACACAAATAACAACATCACGTAAGCAATTAACGGATCGAAAGCAAGAATCATGTAGGACTTATCCTATTATGACTTCTAAATATAAACAACACCCGAACATGCGAATTCCCACCCAAATATAAACCAAGAACATCACAATACAAATTCCCAATCCAACCTTGGGCTCTAATCCTACCCAAATCATCAAGAACATATTTTATCATCAAGGAATATCAAGATTCGTCAAGAATCATCATATCATAATCAAGAAATTCTTTTTAACATCAAGATCATCAAGATTATCAAGAAAGCATATAAATTACCCTATCAATCATCAAGAACATAACACCATTATCATAGAAGAATTCAATCAAGACACAAGAATATAGAGGGAGGCCAAGGAAGGAGATTATAGCGAAGAAAATAGGTTTTGTTGAGACATGGGTTACCTCTTAGCCTTAATTAATTTCCTTGGCTATGAAGGGTCTTTCTTTAAGATTTCTCCCTTTCTTGATTTCTCCTAAGGGAATTCTTGGGACTTCTTGTGTGGTGAAAGATTATTTGTGGTGTGTGATCTAGGTGCCTCCTATGATATATATTCCCAAGAGTCCTAATTGGGGTCTAAATACTATGGGCTTGTTAATTCTATTCCTTATAGGACTAAGGGGTTGGTTATAGGGATGTGGGCCCATGGACTATGGTGGACCTTTCTTAGTTGATTAATGGGTTTTTAATTCTCTCTTTAGGGTATGTGATTTAAATAATTAGGGGTCGTAACACGGGGTGTTACACCCAGCTTGGAGGATGTGCATAGACTTCACCGACCTCAACAAGGCCTGTCCGCTCGACCCTTATCCGCTCCCGAGCATCCATCAAATGGTCGACAAGACGGCCGGGGCCGAGTTAATGAGCTTCATGGATGCTTTCAAGGGGTATCATCAAATCATGATGGACCATGAAAACGAGAGCAAGACAGCCTTCGTGACCCCGGATGGGTTGTATTGCTACCGAGTGATGCCGTTCGGCCTCCGCAATGCAGGAGCGACCTATCAGAGAATGGTCGATATGCTTTTCGCTGATCTATTAGGCCAAACGATGGAAGCATACATCGATGATATGCTGTCAAGAGTCGGGACTGATCCGACCACACTCGGGACCTCTGGGAATGCTTTCAGATTATAAGGAGGTATCAACTGAGATTGAACCCAACCAAGTGCACATTTGCGGTTCAAACAGGGAAGTTCCTTGGCTATATGATGACCAAGAGAGGGATCGAGCCCAACCCGACCAAGGTTAAAGCAATACTGGACATGCAACCACCTACCACTATTCGGGAGGTCCAACAACTAACCGGTTGTTTGGCTGCACTAAGCCGATTTCTCTCCAAATTAGCCGAGCGCGCTTTACCATTCTTCAAGGTATTGCGCAAGGTGAATGGATTCGTTTGGGACGATGAGTGCCGAGCGGCTTTCGATGAGCAAAAAAAATATCTTATGTCACCGATCGTACTGTCAAAGCCTGAGCTCGGAGAAGAGCTAGACGTGTACCTCGTCGTATTGGATCGAGAAGTAAGCGCAGTATTGTGCCGAACTGATCCGGAAGGGGTCCAGCGACTGGTGTACTATGTAATACACGCGCTACATGGTCCAAGACGGTCGTCTGTATAGGCGGTCGTATGGAAGACCTCTCATGCGTTGTTTGACCGCATTTGAAGCTGATTTGGTGATGAAAGAATTGCATTCGGGCATCTGCTCATCGCATCAAGGAGGCCGATCGTTAGCTCGTCGAATCATGCTGATCAGGTATTATTGGCCGTCTCTCCAGTTAGATTGCGAGAAGCTAGCTCGAGATTGTGAGACGTGTTAGTTGTTTGCTCGAATGCCCGAACGACCAGCTACGTTTTACCAGCCGGTCACGACTGCAATTCCTTTTGCCAGGGGGGGGGGGGTAGATATTTTGGGGCCGTTCCCACAGCTTGCCGGTCGGAGAAAGTTTGTCATCGTCGCTATCGATTATTTCTCTAAATGGATCGAGGCCGAGCCGTTAGCCACGATTACCTCCCAACAATGTGCTCGTTTTCTCTGGCGCAATGTCGTCTCCCGGTTTGGTGTGCCCGTTCATCTCATTAGCGACAATGGCCGCCAATTTGTGAGCCAATATTTCCAAAGTTTTCTCGCCACTATCGGGACAACCCACATCCGGTCGTCAGTGGCTTACCCTCAGGGAAATGGCCAGGTCGAGAATGCTAATCGGACAATCCTAGAAGGTCTGAAGAAGAAGCTGCAATCGGCTGGTCGAAGTTGGGCCGAGGAGTTACCATATGTTCTCTGGACTTATCGGACAACCCCGAGGGAAGCAACTTTGGAGACGTCATTTGCCCTTGTCTATGGAGCCGAAGCTCGACTCCCGATCGAGGCATGGATCCCGACCGCCAGAGAACGGACCTATAATGCAGAAGAGAACGAACACTCGATGGTTGTGGATCTCAACGGGGTTGAAGAAAAGACAGAGCTAGCCGCTCGGCGTATGGCCGAGTACCAGAAGCGAGTGAAGATCAAAGGATGTCAGGGTTAACCCTCGATACTTTTATGTCGGAGATTACGTCCTACGCCGACGGGATGCCAATCAACCTTTGGAAGGAGGAAAGCTAGCTCAAAACTGGGAAGGGCCGTATGTCATCACCGTCGTTATACGGCCGGGAACCTACCGACTGGAGAAGATGACCGGTAGGCAGATCGAGGGCACTTGAAATTCCGAGCACCTCGTTTTGTTCAAGCATTAGCCTGTTTATTGTAATAACTGACGAAGTGGGGGCTCGACTTGCGAGTGGGCCCCATTTGTCGTATTGTACTTGTAAATTATTTGCTGTAAATATTTCGAACCGTCTGCGAACGGGAATTCTTAATGTAAATACGATCGGTGATTGCTCGACCATTTGCATACGGCGGCCCGATCGGTTTTTTTTAATTCACTTACCATGAAGTAGGTTACTTTCAATCTGCTGCCCCAATTAGGCGCGCTCGGAATCTACCCGATTGAGACTCGACATCAGCAATGGAAGAGGGGCATTCCGCCCCACACAACACCTCTCCCTCGGTTCCGACAGATAGGGGTGTACAATTAATTGGCTCTAATAGCCATCTACCTAATTGGCTCTAATAGCCATCTATCTAATTGGCTCTAATAGCCATTTGCAACCCAGTCGGGCGAATTTAACAACCGGTCCCGCTCATCTTTGGCGGACACTCAAGTCACGCCACTGATTGGGAAAGCCAGAGCTACAACAAAATTTTCCCGATCTGTCCAACTTCTTTCCATTGTCGCACTCACTCGTGCCTTGTATGCACAACAATGTGGGGGCTAGGATAAAGGAAGTGCAAGGGCAGGCCAAGCGCTCGGGAACACCCCGAGCGAAAAAGGCCAAAATATTTGCGAATTTGCGACAAAGCCAAATTGTCGGGGAAATCTCGAACAAACAGGCCTAAATAGGCCAATCGGTCGTGACACGCACGATCAGGCCATTAGGCCAAAGGGTCGGGCAATGAACGACTAACATACAAGCAGATAAAAAATAAAAAGCATTAAAATAAACCGAGCAAGAGAAGATGGATAAAAATTGATTTCATTAATTGCTAAAACATGCCCGGTACAAAAGCGGGACCGGGCTCCCGATCAGGTTTACCAAAAAAGAAGAAGCAAGATTACATCGGTCAGAGCCTACATGACCTAACTACTTCTTCGCTGCGGTGCTTGGCTCGGCAACTTCAGCATCGCCAAAAGAGGCCACACCGGGGTCGGGGATCTCTTGAGGAAGCGTGGTCAAGACCAGTGGGAGATCATCTCCCTCGAGCGCTTGCTCCATATTCTTCTGGGTCTTTTCCCGCATCTTCTTCTGGCCGGTTTTAAATGCGCAGCGACCGAACGTCCAGACCAGTTCTTTCCCGACCTTTGTCTTTCGGATTTCCCGGAGGAACTGGGTGCCCGATTCCAAATCCCGGAAGAAAAACTGGGCCAGTTTGCAAGTGTTGTTCAGTCGGGACTTCAGCTCGGCCGCCTCACCGACCGCTTGCTAGGCGACCTTTTCAGAAAGCTCCCGATCTTCCTTTGCTTTTTTCAGCTCTTCCTTGGCTTTCTTGAGCTCCGCCTGGATGTCTTTGGCATCTTGTAATCGCCGGTCGGCGACCTTCTTCAGGGCACTGGCCTCGTTCGCCAATAACGCCCGACGGTGAAAAGCCTGCGTCACATGGGACAACTGCAAAAACCGATTGGGTTAGCCCGAGTGATGGCAGTTAATAATTCAGAAAACAAAGTTATATACTCCTTACCTCGACCAGGTTGTGGCTGATCTTTTCGGCCATTTGGGTCGGGGTCAGTTGGGACATCCCCTTGGGAATCGGCTGAAGATTTCCGATCCGCGTCAGAAGGGACGCGTCGCTCGTGATAGCCCCGACCTCGGGGGTCGGGGTGCTATGCTTCTTTTGACGTTTTGGCGGGGCGTTCTCCTCGACCCCTTTCTCCGTCACTCGCTCTTTGCCTTTCCGGGAAGTCACCCGGGTGACGAGCGTATCCCCCGACTCGACCACGTACCCTTCGGCCGTGGTGATAGTGGCGATCATGGACGTGCCTAGTGGTTGGGCAACTGGGATCTGATCTCCTCCAGACGACCCAGTAGCCGTCTTCTTTTTCCCGAGCGAGATCTTAACCCGGGGGGTGATGGTGCGCCTTCCTCTTCAAATCCTCCTGGGGCCATTTCTGCAAACAAATAAGAAGAGAGTTAGATCGGGATTACAGGGTGATCAGGAAGTTAGGGTTGGGGATGATTGGTTAGTGTTAGACCTTCATCTGCCAGCTCGACCCGAACAGCCGCCCTTGCAATTGTCACCCCCATCGGCTTGGGCAAGTATTTCTCAGGCAAATCGTATCGCGGCGATGGCAATCGGGCCTGCTCGTAGCTCTCTGCCGTGCGAAAGATTTTATATTCGTGAATCTCAGTCGAGATTTTGGCAACGGCGTCCCGGAGAGCTTGAGTCTCGACTGGTGTCACTTGCTTTCTGTAATGGGTGCTCCACACCCTCTCAACCAGGAGGATCCAAGGGTCATACTTGACCGAGAAAATCCTATTTTTCCACCCCCGGTTGTTCCTGGGCAGATTGTCGATCGAGCATAGATCCGCCCGGGACTGGATCATCAGAAATCCGCCCCCATACTAGGCCGGGAGAACCTTCACTTGGTAGATGAAATTGAAGAGTTCCATCGTGCAAGCTACTAGGTGCCGGGCGCAGATTTGAGGAAAACAGGCGAGGATCCTTTGTGCGTTAGGGCAGATCTGGGCCGGGACGACCTGGTAGTAGCCCAAGAACGCTGTCAGAAGGGCTAGAAAGGGGAAAGTGATCGGGGCCATCAGGGAATCGAAATGCATCCCGATCCACTTTCCCCAGTGACGATCGATTATGTACCCGAGCTGGCGGCTTGTGTCGAACTCTACCCGACCGTTAAGCCTTGCGGCGATCTTGGCCGCTTCTCCTTTCGTTAATTTGCTCATCTGTTGTTCCACGCTCTCTCTGTTCAGGAACGCGAACCCATCGACGGCCGGTGCGGCCGGGTCCTCCTTGACTGGCTCTGGTGTATTCTCCCGATCATCCGCCCGAGGTGCGGTCTGAGGATAGTCCCCAATGATCCTGGTAGGCGTTTCCCGAACGCCACCGGTCGGGGAGCCTTGCCCGCTTGTAGTAGCCCCCCCGCTACCACGGCTCGAGCTGCCCGACCCGCTCGAGCTTGAGCTTGATGTTCCCTCCGAGCTAGATGACCTTTGTCGCACAGTGGTCTTTGGTGGTCGTTGAACGACCTCTGGTGAGTAGGACATGATGTCCACTTCTTCGCTTGTCTGTTCGACCGCATCGACGTAATCTGCGACGGAGACGTTTTGACTATCTGAATCCGACATTACGTCTACCTAAATGTCGGTCGGGATTATGTTAGGGCTCGGGATATTTGGGTCGTGGTCAGCTAAGGCTTATAGTTGGTTATAGCAAAAAAATATAAAGCAAGAAGTTAAAAAAGCTAAAGAGTGGAGAATTTACGTGATAGTACATTGTTGTGAGAAGTTGGAATATTGCTTGCTCGACTGATTTGCTGAAGTATTCGCTCGGGACGCTCTGGAAGCACCGATCGACTCAGAATGGTTGGTAAAAGTTCAAATGAACTCTATGAAGGCCTATTTATAGGAGAGCGTTTGGGCGGGAAACGGCCCACTTGCGTGACGCGACCGCTCCAAACTCCGAGGTGACCGTTGCGGTCGCAGAGGCGTGCAGAGGTCGACACGTAGCACTAAGGAATGACAGTTGTCCGGTCAGTTTAGCAGCGGACGTTTGGACTTCTTCATCCCGTCCCGTTTTTTCCCGGGCAGTCAAAAAGGCCCAGGTTGGGGGGCTCTTGGTAGGGAATACCCCGACCGACATGCCTTCGTCTTTATATTCCTGTTTATGCAGGTTACAGGTCGGAATTTCTTAGAAGAACCCGGTCGGTTCCCAACCGGGCATCACCCGACCGACGTCTTCGGTTCCCGATCGGTGGCCCTTAGGCGAAAGAGCCGAGAAGAAGCACGTGGCAACGTTAGGCGTTGACAGGCAGGGCTTATGGGGAGAAGACACGTCATTGCTACGTGGGGTGCATGCCGGCCGGCCGGAATTGTGTCTCCGGCCTAGCGGCTATAATTACCCACGGCTGCAACAGTGTGAAGGACTTTTGGACGATCGATAGGCTATTATCATAGCATCCCGACCGCAGTCAGTCAGCCCTCGAAATAGCCATTGTAGAGTGTACTTAGGACATTCACCTTGATCAATAAAAAGTTTTACTTGCTTTTATTGGTCTTGCGTTATTTTATTTACCGCTGACGTGGGAATTAACACTATCAGCCTTAAATTCTGTAATTTCTGGACAACTGTGATTAAACCACAATTTAGTTGCATCGTAGGAGCTTGTAATTCTCACCTCGCCTTAAATAAACATAGATTTGTATTAGAATTTAAATTAAAATAAAATAACAACAGTTTATGTGAACAAACTTACCATTGACAATTTTAGACCTACACAGTTGTATCAAGACAATTAAAGGCTCTTCTTGGGTTGTTTTAAAACATGGGATCATTTCTTCCACATGATTGTCCCTGATTGTGCACTTTAGTTGCCTGTCCCTAATAGGTCGAGATTGAACATTAATTACAGAATAATAATACTTTAATAGAGAAATTATAATTGAATTAGGAATTTGTATTAGTCAATAGCAGTGGTATGATTTTAGGTTAGTACTTACTCTGTGTCCTCTATTAAAAAATCCATAAGATGGGATTGTTTACCGGCAATTAGCTTCTCCACCGGTGAATGAATCTCAACAACACGGCCTATTATGTCTAATTTAACATAGAAAAACATTGAATTAAAGTATGAAACCAAACATTGAATAATAAAAAAAATTAAAATTAACAAAAAAAAAAGTGATAACACAAAAGAGGGATATATCAAATAATTCTTTGTCATTTAGATCTGTTGCATCTATCAATGACTCAAAAGACTTTAATTGAAACATGAAATAAGGAAAGTTGTTACTTTTACATTCCTTAACTGTGGTAGAGTAATTGAACTTTATAAGGTATTTGTGGGTGGATGTTTTGTACGTGTAGTAGTTGGTCACTACTAAAAAGTTCTTGATGGAATATACTTTTCCCTCAATGAACACAGTGCGATACTTAGCAACATCTTCCCTTAAAATAGTTCCATGGATGTAGGTCCCCTATATAACACCAATAAAATGCAAAAATTAAAAAACAGGTTGAATATTTTAATATAAAATACCGTATTAAACTTACCTCTTGATCATGGAAGAGTAATTCCTTGCTCTTGCTGGCCGTTGCTCCCCCACGTAATTGAGGGACTTCATAGGTTCTCACCAAGCGCACCCGGATAGCTCTCCGGGTGTGCATAGGACTAACTTGAGATACACGAATGTATTGAGAAGTCATTTTCACAATTTTTTTTTTTTTGCAAAGTTTGTTTCCTCAGAAAGTTACATTGGTAAAGAACACTACTGGATTAGTGCATATTTATACTAATTTTTTGAGTAGCAAGTATGCCTCTCCATTAATGCAATGTTATTAATTTCATTAGAGTAATAATAAAAAAAATTAGTAATATAATGGAATGACCTAACATACTGCTAATAATAATAATAATAATAATAAAAAGTAATACACATATGGAAAGACGCAATATTAGTAATCTAATGGCTATCAAAAAATTAGTAATACACATATAGAAAGACGCAATATTAGTAATCTAATGGCTTTATAACACAGATTCCTAAAACAGCTGAAACAGTAGAAATAATCACGCTGATACAATTAATACACATATGGAAAGACACAATATTAGTAATCTAATGGCTTTATAACTCAGATTCCTAAAACAGCTGAATATTTAGGCGGGAAATTGACATGGCAAAAACATTTTGCTATTATATAGAGTAAGATAAGATAAGATAAGATGTCTTTAGAAAATATTCATCTGGGTTTGAGAAGCGTAAAATGAAAAGAAAAAATTGAGCAACTAACTCAATCTCAAAAAGTAGCTCTTGCAAAATTCATTACAAAATAAACTCAAATAAATGTGCAAAACAATGATGCCAAGGAAAAATTGTTAGATATTAATCTTCATATAGAAGATCAAGATAATTGTGAGATTGGAAAAAATTTAAATGATAGTGTGCACAACGATGATAGGTATCACTGTGACAATGAAAATAATAAGAATATTGATAGTTGTTTAGATGATGTTGGTCACAATGATAAACCAAATTATTCGCTTTTATTTGACATATATGGTCCAAGAAATTGAGATGCCCTTGATTCTAAATGAATAGATATTCTTGTGTAAGATTCTAAATTCTTGAAAAATCTTACTTACGATCAAGTATCTTACAAAAGAGACTCAATGGATTAGTTTTAATCTCTATTGAAAATGAGATTTTGAAAAAAGTTGATATCAAAAGTTTGGTGGATGATTTTGCGTCTAAATGTGCACATGACATGTCACTTTTTAAATGAAATTTTAGATGTATTTTTTATAAAATATTTATATTTTTGAATTTTTTACACAACTTTTTGTATAACTATTATATATATATATATATATATATATATATATATATATATATATATATATATATATATATATATATATATATAAATTATTTGAAAAAAGGGCCCAATTTAAGAAATTGCACAGGACCCCATTTTTTTTATTGAAACGGCCCTGGGTTTAGGAGATCTAAAGACATACAATCACGATGGTCAGTGGTTATATAAGGTCACTAGTTCTCACTAGTCATCTCACTTCTCACATTACATACCCCATACACCATCTAGAAAGAGTTGAGTAAAAGTGAGAGACAAAATACTCGTGTTATCTCTGTAGCAGTCCGGATCATTCAATCATCATTAATACAAGAACTATGGATGGAGGTTAGTACGATCTTGTGTCACATATTATAGTTTGCATGTGACGTATTTATTTTAACAGTTGGTATCAGTCGCATGTATAATTTCTATCTGGTTCTTTTAATTGAATATATATATATATATATATATATATATATATATATAGGGACGCACTCAGGTGCGAATAAGTGCCCAGGAAGGAAATGCGAACGAATCAGCGCGCGACACGTGTCCAGATCTAATAAATTAAAAAAAAAATGCGGTGGCATTTTCGTAAATAATTGAACATCTAGGTGCAAGTAAAATCATTTACAAGTGCATCTACTTTCACCTATAAGTGCATGTAATTTTGTCTTGTTAGCATTCACTTTCCGCAAACATTCATGCACCTGGGTGTGCTTATAACTATATGTGCAACTATTTATAACTATAGGTGCAACTACTTATAACTATAGGTGCACCTACTTTCACCTATAAGTGCATGTAATTTTGCCTAGTTAACATTCATTGGTCTGAGTTCAGCGGGTAGTAATACCCCTGAAAACCACTCGCAAACATTCATACACCTAGGTGCAACTACTTATAACTATGTGTGCAACTACTTAGAACTATAGGTGCAACTACTTAGAACTATAGGTGCAACTAAGTATTGATGCTCAGTGTAAATTTTTACTTGCACCTGTAATACATTTTACATGCACTTGTAATACATTTTACTTGCACTTCGATGTTCAATTATTTACGAAAATGCCACCGTGTTTTTTTAAAAAAATCAGTGTTTCTCATCCATTAGATCTAGACACGTATACGAACAGAATTCATTCCTATTTCGCGCCTGGGCGAAGCGTTCGCACCTGAGTGCGATTCTATATATATATATATATATATATATATATATATATATATATATATATATATATATATATATATATATATATATATATATATATATATATGACTTGCACTCGGGTGCGAACGGCTCGCCCAGGCGCGAAATAGGAATGAATTCTGTTCGTCCACGTGTCCAGATCTAATGGATGAGAAACACTGATTTTTAAAAAAAAATGCGGTGGCATTTTCGTAAATAATTGAACATCGAAGTGCAAGTAAAATGTATTACAAGTTCATGTAAAATGTACTATAGGTGCAAGTAAAAATTTACATTGAGCATCAATACTTAGTTGCACTTATAGTTTTAAGTAGTTGCACCAATTGTTCTAAGTAGTTGCACAAATAGGTATAAGTAGTTGCATCTAGGTGTATGAATGTTTGCGAGTGGTTTTCAGGAGTATTACTACCCGCTGACTCAGATCAATGAATGTTAACAAGGCAAAATTACATGCACTTATAGGTGAAAGTAAGTGCACCTATAGTTATAAGTAGTTGCACCTATAGTTATAAATAGTTGCACCTATAGTTATAAGCACACCCAGGTGCATGAATGGTTGCGGAAAGTGAATGCTAACAAGGCAAAATTACATGCACTTATAGGTGAAAATAGGTGCACTTATAAGAGATTTTACTTGCACTTCGATGTTCAATTATTTACGAAAATGCCACCGTGTTTTTTTTTAAGTTATTAGATCTGGACACGTGTCGCGCGCTAATTCGTTCACATTTCGTTCCTGGGCACTTATTCGCACCTGAGTGCGTCTCATATATATATATATATGTATATATATATATGTATATATATATATATATATGTATGTATATATATATGTATGTATATATATATATATATATATATATATATATATATATATATATATATATATATATATATATATATATATACATGTATATATATATATACATGTATATATATATATATATATATATATATATATATATATATATATATATATATATACATGTATATATATATATATATATATATATATATATATATACATGTATATATATATATATATATATATATATATATATATATATTGAATATGGTGAGGTTACCTTTGGTAGGCAAGGTGGTGAGGCTTAATCTCGTGCGTTTATTTGAGATGTTGGACGGATGAGATTGATGGTGTTTTTATGGCGCGTGTGAGACTTATTTTACGTGGAGGGGTTTTCTTGTCTTTTTAATTGTGTCTTAATTAGGTTATATTTATTTATATTAAAGTAATTGCAGATTTTATGGGCTTTGTGCGTGATAATTATTGTCATGATCGTTTAATATATTCACTTCGTCTCTTCGCATTCCTCCCGATTCTTCAGCTTTGTGCGTCTGTGTATCTCTTCCGGCGATCCCTTCGGTTTCCTTTTTTTTTTTTTTTTTTCACGGCGATCAGTTTAGCTACACTAAGTACAAGCAAAAGGCATGGCTGGCTCTTCTACCCGGAGTTCCAAGCGGTTGCGGGCGGCGTCTTCTGGTGGCGTTCCAGGTATTGTTCTTATCTTGTTGTTTCGCATTTGGGGGGGGGGGGGGGGGGGGGGTTCGGTGCTGCATGTCGTTCTGGATGGCTTTTGTTATCGCGGCGGAGGTGGTTGCTATGTAGATACGGCAGGGGGTGCCGGCGATGGTTTTTTTTTTTTTTTTTTTTTTTCCAGCCGGGTTGCAATATCCGGCGTGTGCATGTTTTTTGTGGCCTGCTACTGTCTGGGGACGGGGGTCTGTAGTTGGGTGTTCGTCTGCGTTTTTGTGGGTGGTAGGGATTGTGATTCTACAGAAATAAGTTTTAGTATTATAAAAGAACACTTCCTACACCAAAACAAAATCATAGAAGAACACTTCTACTCGATCATTAGTGTAGTGTTTCTGGAAGAAAAAGGAAAACAAACAAAAAAAAGACAATAAGATTAATAAAAAGCTTTTTTTTATGAATGATATTTATATTACTACGTAATATATATATTCTCTATATACTATACAGATTTGTTATTCTCTTTTTATTTTGAAAGCAGATTTCTTGCTTAATTAGTCCTCTATTTTATAATTTCTAGGGTTTCCGGTGGGGATGTTGAATTTTTTTTTTCAATACCGGTTAGAATTGGGTTTTTGCGATATAACACAACGGCGTGTGCGTTACCACTTTTGATAGTAAACCACTGGTTGGGTTCATTTGGGGGTTGTACATTTTTTTTTTTATCTTGGTTTCATATTTTTACCTTGTTTGTGGTGTAGTATGTACATTTGTTTTTTTCCTGGATTCGTGTTGTTTAAATAGCAGATTGTAGGTGAATAGTTGGGGTTTGGACCTGCCGTGGGGGGGGGGGGGGGGGTGTGTATACGTAAGTATTAGTCTGTGCGTTGGCTGTATATTTTGGTTGCTATATTTTTTTTTTGTTTTTTAATTATCCATCGTTTCAAGTTTAATTATCATATTCCCAAACTTAAAACTATTTGGTATAGATTTGTCAAAATTTTAAGTGTTTTAACATTGTTGTTATATATTATTACTGTTTTCATATATAATCTAAGCTGTTGGTGCATTTTGCAACGTTAGTCTGTGCGTTATTAAATTATATGCAGTATTAGTAATACTCTACGGATAACAGTGTTCGTATGTGCATTTCATCTAGTGGCCTTGTGCATTCGCTTCTTGGCTAGTAATCCACCAAAGACTCGTTAAAACTTTATTTTCCTGTCAGAATTTCGGGTAGTACAATTATTAAGTTTTTTTTTTAATTATTTTTACTGTGTGTTTTTGGTGATAGCATGGTGGGTGCGTTCGATATTGTGTTTCTTGAATATGTGTTTTTTATTCATTTGTCCAATTTTTACAGCTTTAATATTACTTGTTAAACATGTTAAAATTTGTAGGGTTTATATAATAATATTTTTTAACCCTTATTAAAATTTGTAGGGTTTAAATATGTTGGGTATTAAATAGTAAGTATTTATGTTTAAATGTTCCGCCCAACGAATGTTTTAAAAATTACACCTATTACTGTTATTACTGTTTTTATATATATTCTAACTGTGAGTGCATTTTGCAACATTAGTATGTGCGTTAGTAGATTATATGCAGTATTAGTAATACTCTACGGATAACAGTGTTCGTATGTGCGTTTCATCTCATGGCCTTGTGCATTCGCTTCTTTGCTAGTAATCCACCATAGCCTTGTTAGAAGTTTCTTTTCCTGTAAGAATTTCGGTTAGTACAATTATTAAGTTTGTTTTATTATTTTTACTGTGTGTTTATGTTGATAGCATGTTGGGTGCGTTTGACATTGTGTTTCTTGAATACGTGTTTTTTATTCATTTCTCCAATTTTTACAGTTTTAATATTATTTGTTAAACATGTTGGTTATAATTACTATATCATATCTCATTATTTTTTCCTTATTAAAAATTTTAGGGTTTAACTTTGTTGGGTATAAAACAGTAACCATTTATGTTTAAATGTTCCGCCTAACAAATCTTTTAAAAATTACACTTTTACCAATTGTACCATTTTTTAATGTTTTATAACTGTGGGTGCATATTGTAACATCTGTGTGTGCGTTATTAATTTTTATGCAGTGTTAGTAATACTATACTCCTAACAGTGTTGGTATGTGCGTTTATCTACTTGGCGTGTGCATTCGGTAACTTTGCTAGTAATCCACCAAAGCTTTGTTAGATCTTTCTTTTTCGGTTAGAATTTTGGTTAGTACAATTTTTAAGTTCATTTTTAATTTTTTTTACTGTGCGTGTTTGTTGATAGCAGCATGGGTGCATTTTGTAACAGTTGTGTGTGCGTTATTAATTAACATGTAGTGTTAGTAGTAGGATACGCATTACAGTGTTTAGGTCCGTGCACATAAAGATTAATTCGTTTTTAAGTGTGACTAGGTCTGTGCACATAAACATTAATTCGGTGTCTTTTTTTAATGAAGTCACCTTTTCCTGTACAAACGGCCTTGTGTTTGTTTTATTTAAATAAAAAAAAATCAGTTTATGCCTCTTGCGTTACATTAATCTCGTTATTTTCATTGTAGCGAACGATGCGGAGGCGTTTGAATCCCCGCCGGCTGGGGGTTCATCTAGTGTGCATCGAGTTCAACAAGTCCACCCCGTAGTTGCTGCTCCCACTGTTCAAGATCAGCACACCCCTGCCGCGGTGCAAAGTGGGACTCATTCGGTTCCTCCGGTCGCTGAGGTTGTTATTCCATCTCTCCATACTCGTGCATCTCCAAGGCATTTGGTGTCGCAGTTTAAACACTTCAGTGCCTGTCAACGTAAAGCAGTGAAGCAAATTGGATTGGGGTCGTTGTTGAATTTTCAGGTGGAAGATTTCCCCAAGCGATTGAGTCGGTGGTTGTTAGATCAGTTTGATGCTTCTAGCATGTCTGTGCGTTTGGCAGATGGTTCCCTACTAACTGTCACGGAGAATGATGTCCATGCCACTTTGGGTTTGCCATGTGGGGGTGTTACTATCACCAAAAGGGCTAAGGACGATGTTAGCGTTAGTTTGAAAGATTGGCGTTCCAAATTCGAGGTTTCGAATCATTATGTGACGTTGGGTAAGATAGGGGACATGTTGCTGACCCCGGGTTGTTTGGAGGGTGATGTTTGGTTTAAACGTCACTTTGCAGTGTTGGCTGCTAGTATTTTTGGTTCGCCGATGAAGAATGGATATGCAAATCAGCTTGTTTACCACCATTTTGAAGACGTGGATGAGATAAAAAATTTAAACTGGTGCAAGTTTGTGTTGGACTGTTTGGTGGAAGAACACGGTAAGTGGTATGCTGACCGGTCCAAACCATTTGCGGGTCCTGTTCTTATGTTGTTGGTAAGAAATTCATTACACTCCTTTATAATTGTTTTAGTCGTGTGTGTGCATTTCTGTATTATGTGCAAGTTATTAATTGATTTCCGGGTTTAGCTCCTTTACGTTGACAGGGTAGTGCAGTCTGAAAGGGCTGTTCCTCGGGCCTTCCCTTCGTTTAGAGGGTGGACTACGGGTCTTCTCAAGGCTCGTGAGCTAGCTGAGGTGGAGATTGGGAGGTTTGGTGTTGGGAGCATAGTTGGGCCTTTTGTTCCTCCAGTTGTGCGTAGTCCTCCCCATGTTTTGGTTAGTGATGCCGCCCAGGTTTGTTTCCCTTATGCAATTCATTTCCATCTAGTACGTGGGGTTCTGTCCATTTGCGTTTTTGCTTTCTATAGAATGCGTTTTCCTGTTAGGTGTATGCATCTTTATCACTTCGTGTGTGCGACATAATACATTTAGTGTATTGTGCTCTTACTATGTTTCTAAATTTTCACATTTTAGAACATATGTTACTCGGGTAAAATCTACAAACTATGTGCGGGTTCGTTCCCCGGTGTGTGCTTATTTTAGATATGTCATGTTACGCAATTTCGTTTGGTTGAACTCTGTACCCTGATTGTACGTGTAGTTTCGTTTTTGTGTTTTTTTTTTACAATTTCTTGTTATAAAGGCGACCGGTGGACGTGTCTTATTTTAATCACTTGATTTATTTGATTCTCGGATTCACGATGTGTAATGTATGCATCTCTATACGTTACTTCGTGCAGCTTTTTGTTAGTAATTGTTTTTTTTTTCTTGCAGTATGTGGTCTGGTTTAGTCGTCCAATTACTTCTTCATTTTTTTAAAAATTGGTGGAAATGTCGTTGAGTTTAACATTTTATTCCGTTTCAAGTATGCTTGTATCATCTTTGCTTTTTTATTTTAATGTCCATTTTATATTTATTGTTTCCGTTGCAATTGTCTAGGCACCTGGGGAATTGTTTGTTTTGAAGATGGGTGCATTAGACGCCGCGTTAGATGATGTTGTGTACTTCATTGGGATTCACCCCCAATACTCGACCCCCACAGATAGCGTGACGCGTGTATTATCCGGTGCACGGAGGATTATTTCTTTGTTTGACACCCATGCGTCTACAGAGCCAGTTGCCGTTGCAAATACGGCCGGCGCCACGACCAATAGTGGGGATGAGATTTGGAATAACCCAGAGAGCTTTCAAGTTGTCGATGAAGCTGTTAGGGCGGTCCAAGATGAAAACCATCGGCCACCAGTTGTTGATGAGCAGGGTGGGCCCTTTATTGGTGATGTAGGAGGTGTGCCACCTCAGAATGATCGAGTGTCTGTGCAGGTGTCATCAATGGGTCATGTGGTGGAATCCCAAGCTGTTGTAAGTATGATTGTGTACAAGCGCAGGAAAGTTAAGCAGGTGTAGGGTGTATGTGGATGGCGTACACTTCTTTTGTGGCTAAACATACTCGTGACCTTTTTTGGTTGGTGTTTGTTATTTGGGATATGTTTGTTGTGTTGCATGGTAATGTAGTTTCTATGTGGTGCAGATGTCTTGTATAACAGTTGGTCATACATTACTTACCGCTAATGGGCAGTACTTTATGGTCTTTCGCATTTACATTATGCTTTTCATGCAACCACTCCTCATTTTGTTGTTATCTCCGCTAATCTGCAGTAATTTTTGGTCTTTCGCACATACATTATAATCGTTATGCACCCACTGCTCATTTTATTCTTCTTTCTTGCGTTCATTAGGGATGTGATGACGTTTCTTCATTCAGTCTTGGATTGTCCCAAGATCTACCTGTCCAATGTTGGGAGGAGGTGGATGCAATTGTGCGGGAATATGTGGGTGATACTTCAAATAATCTATCCGGGGGTACTAGGTCTGCACCTTGTGTACCTGTAAGTATTAGTGTGGATGCTGTTTTCTAATCATTGATCCTGCTTTCGACCCACGGTTTTTCCATCAATCTCAATCCCGTATGTCCCACACCCATGGTGGTAATAGGTGCGTGCGTTGGAACACCAACTCTCGGTTGCCCCTAAATCACTGTCCGTTGGGGTATCCGGGACGGACGGGGTCGTGAATGCACGTGGCCGGGGTGTAGGTGGTACCACCTCGCAGCATGTGTTTTCAACTCCTCCTGAGGTATTGTTGTCTCATTGGTTTCTTTATGGCCACGCCTTTTTCAATTTTTTTTAATCATATTAATTGTTCCCTAATCTTTTTTTCATGTTGTAGCACAACAATGTGATAGGCCCGTGCAAGGGCGTGGTACCAAGTCCGTCGATGCGTCAAGCACCAATTAAGTCTTCACGTCCCGTGTCGCAAGATGTCGGTGCTTTGCGCACCATCGATTTTAATTCTTATGTGCCCCTCACGCGTACTCGCGTTGCCAATATGATTGTTGTCAATAATGTTGACGCTCAAGCGGTTTATGATTGGGTCGCTCGTACTGCTAACATTGACTTGTAAGATTTTTCCTTTTAATACTTTAGCTCTTTCGGGGTTTTCAACGTTTTCTGTTTTTGAATTTAGTGCTTCTAATGTCATAGGACGGCAGAATTATTTAACTACAGTGGCCGTTCTGCTCGTCGGTGCGACTTCGTTTCGTTGCTGGAAGGGAATCAAGTGCTTGTGGGTGTGTTGAGTGCTTGGTCGTGCATTTTGAATGCCCGTGAGAGCACCAAACCGGTTGGTGCACCAAAGCGGTTATTTGCATCACCAACCACAACGGTAAGCCTATCCTATTCTTGTAGATTGTCTCTTTATCCCTTAGGGACTGTTTCATTTCGATACTAATATTATTTGGTAGTGCAGTTGTACTCGGTGGTTCAGAGTACGGCCGGATGGTCTCACCGGTTGGGTTGGTTTTCTACTGCGTTAGAGGCAGATTTGCATGTGTCACCCTATCAGTTTTGGACGGATATTGACATGGTTAGTGGAATCCCTAATCCATTCATTACGTTGAATTTGATATTTCTCTAAAAGTGCCCATTTGTCTCGTTGTCTGTGAAATTGGATCTTAATTTTCGTGTATGTGCTGCACATTTTTGTCGCAGTTGATCTTTCCCATAATAGATAAGTCGCATTATTACGTCGTTTCTGTTGACGTCCGGCGCCAGAAATTTGACTTCATCGACAACTCATCTACGGGGGGGGGGGGGGGGGGGGGGGGGGGGAGGTATCTCTTGACAAGTACGGGGATACCCCTACTGTGTTGGTATTTATTTGTCCTTATTCTTTTGTGCCTGTTTCACTTTTTAACTTATGGTGTAACGTTACATAGTAGTTACCATTGTATTCATTTGGCATTTTGATAATTTTTTTTTAACTTTATGCAGAGATATGTTCTATCGGTATTCTATGAGGATGCTAATTATCCAGATCTTTATGTAAAAGTCTTGCAACTTATCCCAAGGAGAGTCCGACTGTCATGGCGCGATATTAAAAATAAGGTCGATTGTGGTGTTTTTGCCATGCGTCATATGGAGACGTACATTGGTCAGTCTATTGCGTCATGGGATTGCGGTCTTAGCCACGGCGACGCACGTGCTTTGCGCTCCCTCCGTGTTCGTTATGTTTATGAAATTCTTATGTTTCATAGGAATACACGTCGCCAAGTGATTGTCAATAGTGTTGCTGGTGCCCACTGAATTGAAGATGGTGAATGGGATGCGTATCATTAGCGATTGTTTACCATGGCTACTTTTTCTGCGTTCATTTTAGTTTGGATGTTGCTATACCTTTTGGATATTTTGTTGTGTGCGCTAAAATTAAACAAATGTGTTTCAATATTGATCTCTCTATTTCGGGTTCTATGGTATGTCGTTGCATATGGCGTCCGTGCATTTTATTATTCATGCACAATATTTAATGCGTGTCTACTTTTGCGAGCTTCTGTGTTTATTTGTAGTGCGTTATACCTCCGTGAAACAAGTCATATAACAGATTGTCATTAAACCAAAACACCTACAACCTATTAAATGTCTGGCCCAACCAATTTACGAAGCTGCACATACAATTCCATGCAAACGCTGTTTGTATCTGCGCATTCATGCTCAATACCCGAGTTTGCTACGACTCAAATAAAAAATCGCACATACTGGCCATCTCACACTTAGACATTTAGAATCCATTCTCAATTTAACATCCACACATCTTTTCAATCATTTCTAAGGGTTCGTTTGCTTCTAAGGCTTCATTTGCAAATGAAAACGTTTGCAAAAACGTAATGTAGTTTGTCTGATTCACCTAGTTTATTAATTTTTTTCTTATATATATGACTATGGAAAATATAAATAAATTTCCCATACCGTGCTCACAAATGTGTTATATATTTCGAATCTTACGTCAACATATGGTCCTTATTCATTCAATAAATATTGTTGTCGTTAGTATTCAATTCCCGAGACTTTATTCTTTTCATTTCTCAAAACGCCAAATGCACACACTCACCAGTATATTTGCACATCAGATGCCAATGCCGTTTATTCATCTTTGAATCTCAAAAAAAAAAAAAAATTATTCTTCAAATGTTTGTAATTCTGTGAATTTCTTATTAACGGAGTACTGGGTAAACTACTTTTGAGGGCAGCTTCTGCTATTATGGCCATCGGCTAGTCCACATGTTTTGCAGGTGCGTTTTTCCTTATAATGCTCCGTCATTGCTGTCTCCCTTGCTGATTTCATTCGTTTGCCAGACCCTTTGGTTTTTGCTACGGGTGGAGGATGCACTTCTATCGTCTTAGGGGTTATGACGCCGCAATATGACTCCATTATTGCACCCTTTCCACTTACATTCAAATCGGCTCCTTCGTCCTCCCCGAATGTTGCCTCAAACTCTTCCATCCACAGTCTTATCTCCTTCATTTTTTCTGGTCTTCCTTTAGCCTTGCCCAAACATCTATGAAATATATTCATTATTTGTCCTTCCTCATTATTGCCTTGCCCAAAAGCGTTGTTACCATTCTGTTTTTCTCCATCCGTATCAGTGGGGGATTGCTTCACGGCGTCTCGCGTCCATCGTGGTGTAATATGTTGTGGGGGGATGTCATCGATACGTTCATCTTTGAGTACGACAAAAACATGGCTACAAAGGAGACTTACTCTTGCGTACATTCTGCATGTGCATGATATGTTGCTCCCATCTTGCACTATGACTGTGTATCGTTGCTCATTTTCATCCTCAACCATATATGTCTTCAAACCGTCTGCCTCAGTGTATGATCGAACTCAACATTTAAAACACCCTGCAATTATTTCCTTTTGGACCTCATAAAATATAGTCAAAGTGTACACTGTTGCGGCTGATCGCTCTATTCGAAGTTGTGTCTCAAATACTGGGGTCTGTCCGATGCTACTTGCGGTCAATTCTCGGTTGTTCTTTCATTGTTTTCTTACCGCACGTTCGAAACGGGTGAAAAACTCTACCAGACATAGGTGCTTGTTCATGTTACCCTGGAAAATCCTATTCTCCGCCTCTGAACGGGAAGTGGTACGTAGCAGCCCTCCCATGAACACATCATCGTAAAATGCGGGCACCCATGACGCACGCTCCTCGTACATACGCGTTAGCCATCGGTTTTCATGAAGGTTGTATTTCCCAATTACGGATTTCCACCCGATCTCGAATTCTGTTCTCGTTGCTTTCTCGTTCCACACAACACTATTCAATGCCCTCCGGAACTCGTTATTCTTTGACATCTCAGCGCCCACTTTCTCGCTAACCTTGGTCATTATGTGCCACATACAATAACGGTGACGACTACCTCCAAAGACATCTGCAATTGCAATTTTCATAGCTGGGTCTTGATCAGTTATTACTATAGGTGGAACAGTCCCCATTGCGTTCTTGAAATGTTTTAATACCCAACTGTATGACTCCACGTCCTCCTTATCAATCAGGGCCGCTGCAAACGTCACACATCATTTGTGGTTGTCTACTCCCGTGAATGGGACAAACACAAGGTGGTACCTGAATCCATTACATAGCAATTAATCTGTTGTACCATTTTTTGCAAAACAAATGAATCGCACACATCGCAAACACATGCACAGACTGACTATAGACACGCACAGACTTACACCCAATGCACAGACAAACCTTAAGATACATTATACGTTGTCTCGCATACATACACGCCCTGTGCGAGTAAAACAGTCACACACACGAACTGCCCTACTTAAAATGCTCATCATACTATTCACTCCCTGTATACGAATTTAAATTTACACACCCATATATTTAAATTAAATGTCTCATACCTATTCGTTTTGTACGTTGCATCAAAGGATACCACGTCACCAAACGCACCATAGTTTTTCCTTGCCATTCCATCCGCCCAGAAGACACGAGCTAATTGATCATTTGTGTTCACCTCGTACTCGAAGTACATGTCAGCGCACTCTGTTTTCAGCTCAAGATAGTTTGATATAACCATTTGCACATCTCCCCATTTCATGTACGCTAATAGATCTCTTCTGTAATTCTTGAAGTCCTGTTGCGTCGCACCAACATTCTCCGGCCCACCTACAATCTCGGCATATATGTCAAAACTTTTACTTGCACCAACGTTTGCTTTTTCGCACTTAGTAATGAATTCTTGGTGTGCAATCTCTATTTTGCGATTGACTTTCAAAAATGGTTTGTGACTTTCCTCGCACAGACAATGTGTGTGTGTTTTTCTTCAAATTTGTGTACCTTATACCTCCCGTCGGAAACTTTCTTCATTACAATCCTAGCGCCGCAACCAACTCTATTAGTGGTCCGCCTTCTCTTCTTCTTCGAAGCCTCTCCTTCACCCAATGTTTGTTTGCCCCTATCCTCCTTAAAACCTTGCCGCGAACACACAACATCCTTTTTCAGAACAATTCCAAAATCGTTCTTTTTATCCGAACTATGAATATGCTGCGGCATAAATCGTATAAAACTTGATTCCATCTTCTAGTGTGTTAAACATTTGACCTTCGTATGGTTTCAGACTACGGTCGCATTCTGTATACCAATATTTCGTACCTTCCGGGCTAATCTCCATTCTACAATCCTTCTCTGGTTCATTTGCATCGATGTCGTCTGGACTCCACTCACCTGTAGCATATATTTCGTTAACATATTCATAGTAAACCACACGTAATGTTTTCAACATCAAAATAATTGGTCTATTCGTATGGGGTGGTACTTCATTGCACATGCTGAATAGATACATTGCAATAACCCAGAACACACATTGCACATGTCACAACCCAAAGACGCACAGGGCACAGGCCTCTAATTAATCCACCACAACACGTGTTTCTTACTACACCTTCGTCACCCATAAAACACTTTAAAAAACAACATATTCATTTTCGGAAAATTTTCACAGTGCAAAAAACAAATTGATATGCACTCTAATAATAACAGTATTGAACCACGAAAACAGCAAAAACCAACACTCAACACATATACTAAACCCTCTAATTCGTTTATTATTTCGTAATCATATCTCCAAATTACAGATGACCGACCTACATCCAAATAACGCTGCCAAATACAACCCCATAAAAAAAAAAACCACGTTTCCGCTACCACCTTTTTGAAAACAACAGCCGCAATTTGCACACTCAATTAATACATATCGCACAGCTCCCTAACGGTTTACAAGCCGGGTCTTTAAAAACCAAAACAACCATCTCCGGGAGAAAAAATAAATAACCCTGCGAACTGTCCATTGAACACAACACTCCATCAAACAAATCAACACACGCAACAACACCACTACGCCAGTACTTATCAAAAACACATAAACAAGAGAATAATATTCAAACACAGAACCCAAACCCGCGCTCTGTAAAAAAATTCAGTGTAAACCACATTCTTATTGCGGTCATAAGTCACCCACGGTGCGGAATGCACAAACTTGCACACAACTAATTCACGCCGCACACACTACTAATAAGATATGCACCCCAAACTTAAAGTCTAAAATAGTTATAATACATATGCACATACCTGTGTCCGGTAGCACCATTACTGTGGCCTTTGATGTCAAACAACCGGTTCACGTTGATACTGACAGCGAATGCTAGCATTGGGGAATCATCAACGCATCATGGCTTATTCTATACTGTTAATAAATAATTTTTTCCCAACAATCAGTTGCTAATCATGGAATTTATTCCAAATTATTTGTAACCATAAATATCTATTATATTACAATTACTTATTCACCCTTATGCATAGACTACTACCTAAAATGCATACACAATCTAATTCAATCTCAACCTTTAATATGCAATGATCTAATGGGTATGATTAGATCTCATTAACTCATATATCTATGTGACCTCATGGGATCCGGAGCATATATATATATATATATATATATATATATATATATATATATATATATATATATATATATATATATATATATGATATTTGAATATTTGAGACAACTATTTGAATAATTGTATGCAATTCTATGTCTGGGCTGCTAAAAAATTACTTTTTTTTTTTCGCATTAAGAAACAAAAATAAAATAAAAATCAATTGGATTTTTTTTTTTTGGCTTTCTACTGTGTCTGGACTCCATATCACCGTAGCTATTGTTGAGGTGCAAGATGACGGTTTTTTCTTTACACAAGTGATTTCCGTCGTTATACTTCGATTTCCGTCGACAATGGATCTCCAGTGATGGAGTGACGGCGACGCACAAGAGCTTCGGCAGGCAGCGGATGGACGGTGGAGGCGTTGGCGTTGCGTCGAGACCAGTCGGCAGCGACAACGCTGGGGCTCCCGGCTACGCTGTTGCTGTCTACTCTCCTTCCGGCGACGCCGACAATCTCTTCTGACTGCTGTTCGTCGGTGTTAACGACCTAGGCGATCACCTCCCCGGTCTCTGCGCTGCGCTACTGTCGACTGAGTGAAAAAGATGGATGAAGATGTAATGGGCTAGGTCTAGCCATTTGGGCCAGACCTGGGCTCATTATTATTATATAAAAAAAATTAAATCTGGGCCTGTTTTGGTTTTGGGTCAGACCTGAATTGATATTTGGACTTTATCAATTCCTTTAGTTTGATATCATCTTATTTGGACTTCTTCTAATTTAATTATCCAATTGAGTTTTTTATTTAAGTCTATTATTAAATTGTTATTCAACTTTGAATAATTATTCAGTGTTTTTTTAAAAAAATTTTCAGTTGAATTTTAATTTAATAATGTTTTTCAGTTTAAATTGTATTAAGTATTGCAATTTAATTGTGGAGTATTTGTGGGTAATATGCATAATCTGAGCATGTTATTTATCTCTTCAGTGCAATAATTATTTGACTGTTATAATTATGCCTGTAGAAAAGCATGTTCATTAAGAAAAATTTAGAGCCTTTTAGGTCTGAATTATATGCTTTGCATGATTTAGTGCCTTTTAGGTGAATTAGTGTATGATTTAGTGCCTGGTGAATTAGTGCCTTTCATGTTAGATTACGCATATTATTACTCTACTCTTCAGTTATTACTCCACTCGTGTTTTATAAAGTTTCTAAAGCACATAAAGTACATAAAATAATTTGTAGTTTACCCTATTCAAAGCCTTATCCATAGGTGAAACTATACTCTTTAGATCTCTCAAACGATTTTACTTAAAAATGAGAACGCATGAATTAGTTGAAGTTTCTTGGGGATGAATACTAGTTCTATGGCCCTGTGTAACACCCCGATTTTTCAAAATTTTTAAAACTTAATTTCAAAGGTAAACAACTAATCATCAAGACAAATAACAGCGGAAGCTTAATTAAAATCGGAGAGATGTTATGCCACACCCATAAACCATGGGTGCACAGGCTAAAGACTATCAAAAAGCATTACACAGTATAAATCTAGGCACACAGGCCACTAGTCTAGGCACACAGGCCACTAGTCTAGGCACACAGGCCAACAAAAGATAAACGTCTAGCATGGGATCTATACTATCTAAAGTCCACATCTAGCGCGCTCGGCATCTACTCAAAACCTGTAAAATCAAGGGATAACACCAGCTCAGCGAATAATGCTGGTAACCCATCAATTCGCGTTCAATAGCATCATATAGATAGATATAATCAAAATCATTTGAAACTGGAAATACAATATATATCATTTCAAAACCAAGGAAAGGAAGTCAACATCAAAGACCATCACTCTCTCAACAAGAACGAGGATCATCAACCTCACAACAAAGACAAGACGACAACCAACATAGACAATACAACTCAGGATGCAACCTACCAATCACAAGGTAGTGTACATCAAGACATGCTCATAAGCAAAGAATTCACATTCACCAATGACAACTTCATGTCATCAGTTTCATAGTTTCAAGTTCCAACTTCCAACCTTATGCCCCGTTCCAACCTTATGGCTACCCCCGACCTTATAACAGTTCCAACCGTTACCTCCTAGTGCCACCCTGTAGTTCTGAGTCCAACCTTATACCGCCGGGGACTATCGCCACCCCACCAACACCGCCAATCAGTTACCGCCGAACTCTCAGCACACGAGGGTACCATTAAATTTCATAATCGCACACCACCGATCAAGTGAGCAAAGCTCAAGTCATACACCACCAATCACAATCATAATCACACATAATCATCATTATCATCAAGAAGACTAAGGCCCATCAATGGCCCCAATCAAGTGTCAACAAAGGGTACAATGATTTTCATAAGATCACACCACAAGAATCAATCAAGAGATCACAACAAAGACATGAGACATTACTCAACAACGAAGGATATAATCCAACACCAAATGATTGTCAACACAAGTTGCCAATCCCAATAAGAAGGAACAAACCACACATACTAGCATATCAATATAAAACTAGCATGCTAATCAAACGGGTAAACCAAAAGTAGTTCCAAAGAACATTCAAGACGCACGTTAGCCCAACGAATCACATGGTTGGACCCTTAGCACAATCCAAGACACCAAATCCTAACATGGATTCCTAACACACCGTTCTAGACATACGAAACATCAAGAAGACTCACAAATAGCCCATTAAATCAACAACGGAAGGTCAAAACATCAATACCGAGAAGAAAGAATCACGGGGAACAAATCCCCGAACATCACCAATAACGTACCCCATGGGTACACTCCCATGAGAGGCCGGTTCCCCGCAGGTGGGGCGGCGGGAAGACCTCTGCCCGCGGGTTACATACCCTGTACACCAAAATTTCCCTTCTGGGAAAATCAACAACAAGGCCAAGTTCAAGTCCAAAACACCCAAAATCTCACACACAACAATGATATGACTTGAACCCAAGAAATAACCAAGCAACGGCATTCAAGAAACCTAAATACAAGCTCTAAACATGCATCACCACAAGATGATGCATCAAATCTCACAAATCATCACAAGAATAACAAGTAGAACCCAAGAATCATCATATAAGTAAGAGAATAGGTTTTGTATAGCATGGGTTACCTTTGTAGCCTAACAACTTCTCCTTTTCACCCTTAATAGCCTTTCCCAGAGCTCTTCTTCCACACCAACTTCTTACATAAACCAAAACACAATAAAGATCCTAACTTTAGTTAAAGACACCCAAAAGAAGGTTAAAAACACCAAAAAGCTAAGAATATTACCCTTTCCTATGCTCAAGAAGGAGAAAGTAGGAATCTTGGTAGAAAATCTTGCAAGGCTTGGGGGTTCACTTTCTTGCTTGGAGAATAAGCTAAACTATTTTAGAGAGAAGCTAGAGTGTTTGAGTTTTAGGTTGAAAGGATGAATGAAATGAGAATGTCTTGCTAGGTTAGCTTGAACCAGAATTCATAAGTGATTACTAATGTTGGAAAGACAAGGGAACAAGGGCACAATTCAAGAAGCACGAGGTACACCCTTTTGACTTAAGTGACTAGTCAAAATCTAGTCCCTCAACTATCAAATTTCAGGATTTTAAAAATGGATTAGCAAGGAAACTTGGATTAATTCTTCAATTAATCCTCGGTTAGTATTTAGATTTACGGGGTGTCACATCCTCTCTCCCTAACAAGAAGCTTCGTCCCCGAAGCTTGGGCACGACGAGTTCAATCAAAAGATATCAACAAATCAAAGATGTGACAAAAGAAAGTAAAATGCCACCAAATAAGGCTTCAAAGGTCAAGAGGTGTAAAATTTAAAGGATTAAGGAAGGCAAAGTTTCAATGGTCACGAAAGAGACTTCTCAAGCAACACCACCACTAACACAACCTTAAGGACAACTATTACCCTTCTACACTAATCCTAAGCCAATAACAAACTAACTCGAACAAAGCAAAGCAATTAAATCAACCACTTCAAACAACAGGCTAACAACGAAGGCAAACAAGGGAGCACAACTAAACACACAACAAAACAAACAACAACCACCAGCCGGCAAACAAACGAACGAGAAAGGAAAACGAGCTTACCCCAAACTCCGGCCTAGGAGGAATCATCCCCCAAATCCTCGGCATCCTTGTCCGAATCTTCCTCGGCTCCACCACGGCTAGAACTAGCTTCCAATCTATCCAACCTTTGATTAACGGTGACAAACTGAGCCTTCATGAAGGAGAAACCTTCTTCAATCATCCGGTTTTGCTGTCGAAGGAGGGTCACCACACTTTCCTCGTGGGTCATGGCATCATGCTCTTTCTTGGTCCTCACTTCCTTCCTCCTTAAGTTCTCTTCGCTCTCGGGGTCACTTTCCTCAGCTTCCTCTTCTTCTTCTTCTTCTTCATCCTCAGCACCCCACCTAAGCTCTGCACCACTTGATTCAGCTTCCCCACGGAGATCTCAAGCTCTTCAACTAAAGAACTCCACTCGGCAATGGATTTCCTTGCGACTTCTTCCAGAGTGATGTAGTCACCATCATCCAACTGAAACAGATTGCAACTCCGGAGATTTGTGGCATCCAAAATCATCTTACCCACCGGCTTGGGCACACAGCCTTCAACATTCACCCCTTTCCTAACAAAGATCCAACTTAAAACCATGCCATAGGGCAAGCTCTTCCGGTTATGATCACTACAGTAGTCCATATGTTGCAAGATCAAAGAAGCCAAGTTGAACTTCACTTTGTACTTCAGACAAAAGGCAAAGGTGCACTCCAATTTACCCAACAAGCGACTCTTGTTATTGTTTGGCAACAAACAGTCAGAAACGAGCATTACCAAAATCCTTTGCTTTGCAGAAAGCCACTTCCTCTCTGGCCTCGTGGCCTGAGTAAAACCACTCGTCCTTCCCAACAGATAGCTCAAGAAATTCTGATAACTCATGTTACTCGTCTCAATCCAAGAGTCACCACTGTACTGTGAGACTCTAGTAGCTGTCAAAACTCAAAAGCTGAGCTAACTATTTCTCGGTCAAGGAAATTTTCACTCCCCCCACCTTAGAGGTGATTTCCAACTTCCCTCCATCTTTGGTCACACTCATGTGACTATAAAATTCCTTCACCAAACTCGGGTAGGTCCCGTTCCTAATCGCGAGATACCCATCCAACAAACCTTGCTAATTCAACAATTCCAACAAAGAGCTTGAAAAAGAGTCGGGGTCAAAATCTTTACCTTCTAAAACCGAGTAATGGGCATCCACCCATTCCACTCTTCTCGCGGTTCATGACCTATTAGGAATGATTTTAGATGTCCAAGGTGAGGTAGACCCGAAGCTTCTCCCTTTCCTCCCTCTTTTCTTCTTCTTTCGGCTTCCTCGCGATTCCGGCGGGCTGCGGGTTGGCAGCGGCGGCGGACTCCGGCGGCTGGTGCGGTGGTGACTGGCGGCGACGAGTGGCTGTGGTCGACGGGCAGGGGAGGTGCGACGGGGTGGGGTGATTCGGCTGCTACTCACGGGTAGAGGAGAGAAAGAGAGAAGAAGGGTTTGGGGAATAATTGGGAAAAGGAGATTTTAATTTGGGGATTTTTGTGTAGGTTTTGAAGAAGAGATTAAAAGGAATCTAATTGGCAAAAGGTTTAAGAAACATAATAGGTCTAAATGGTTTCTGGGGTGGTTTAGAAACTTGGAGATTCAAGTTCAAATCTCACTAGCTATAAATTAAACCTTCTTTAGCTTTTTAAGGGGTTCCTAAAAATTGAACAATCAACTCACAAAGGATAACTCACTCGAAAAGATAACAAGGAGAATCACAAGAAAAGGTACACTCTCAAGATAGAAGGTAAGCTCAAGAAAGTTACCTACAGACTCCTCCACTAAACCCTCAGTCTCGGCCTGCGTCCGGCTCATCACAAACACCTTGCCCGAAGGCTTCGTCCCTCCCGAACTTCGACCGGAACTCTACACTCTCAAGATAGAAGGTAAGCTCAAGAAAGTTACCTACAGACTCCTCCACTAAACCCTCAGTCTCGGCCTGCGTCCGGCTCATCACAAATACCCTGCCCAAAGGCTTCGTCCCTCCCGAGCTTCGACCGGAACTCCCTCCTGAAGGTCCGCTGAGACTCGCGCTAGATGGCAAGGCTCTCTGGTTGGACTGGATATGGCACTCAAAAGCTTTGTGGCCCCTTTCCCCACACTTGAAGCACTGAAGCGCGTTCCCTTGGTAATCCTTCCCGATGTGGTCCTTCCCACATCTCTTGCATCCGAAGGACCTCCCTTTTTATCCACTATCTGCCCGAGTCGATCCTTGAGACTGAGGAGGTGCGTGTCTTGCTCTAAAATCTTGCCTTGGCCTCTTGAAACTGTGAGATCCACTTCCTTCACTTCTCTTCTTGGCGAACCCAATGGATCCCCGTTGAAGCTGTTGCATTCAATACAGATCTGCTGCGCTCAGGTACGCCTCATTCAGTGTCCTAGGCTTGCTCACCGTCAAAGCTTTCTGGGCTTTGTAGTTGAGTCCCGCAACAAACTTCTCCACCTTTGCCAGCTCGGTGGGAACCAACATCCGAGCAAAGCGGGCTAGCTCGAGGAAGCGTTTGTGGTATTCCACCACAGTCGACGACCCTTGTTGGAGAAGCATGAACTCTTCGTACAAGGCCGATCTAATGTGAGAGGGGTAGAACCTCTCCCTTAACTTGTCTTTCAAAGCTGACCAATCGAATCCAGGCTCCTCTTGGCATGCTGGGCCTTCGGAGATTAGGTCATATCTCCCTTGAGCGCATTAAAATGTTGATAAAGGATGGATTACTTCCTACTCTAGACTATACCAATTTTGAGACTTGCATTGACTGCATTAAGGGTAAGCAGACAAACAAGTCAAAGAAAGGTGCCAATAGAAGTTCAACGTTGTTCGAAATTATTCATACTAACATATGTTGTCCTGATATGACAATACCTGGTCATAAATATTTCATCACCTTCATTGACGAATTCTCAAGATTTTCTTATGTGTATTTACTTCATCATAAACTTGAAGCATTGGATGCCTTTAAATCATTTAAAGCTGAAGTTGAAAACCAATGTAACAAGAAAATATAGATAGTTAGATCTGATAAGGGTGGTGAATATTATGGTAGATATACTGAGAATGGACAAGCACCTAGTCCCTTTGCTAAGTTTCTTCAAGAGCATGGGATCGTTGCCCAATACACCATGCCTGGTTCTCTGGACCAAAATGGTGTAGCCGAAAGACGAAACAGGACCCTTCTAGATATGGTGCGGAGTATGCTTAGTAACTCTAAGCTTCCGAAGTCGTTATGGGCTGATGCACTTAAAACGGCAACGTATATATTAAACCGTGTTCCAACCAAGGCTGTTCCTAAGACACCGTTTGAGTTATTCAAAGGTTGGAAACCGAGTTTGCAACATATGCGTGTTTGGGGATGTCCGTCTGAGGTGAGGATATATAATCCACACGAGAGGAAACTTGACCCAAGGACGATTAGTGCATTCTTTATTGGCTATGCACAATCTTCTAAGGGTTATAGGTTTTATTGTCTATCTCATACTACTAGGATAGTGGAATCAAGGAATGCTAAATTTCTTGAAGATGACTTGATCGGTGGGAGTGATCGTTTTAAGGACTTAGTTCCTTCCCGCGATCATACAGACTCTCAACTTTCTACGTCATCTAATGGGGTTAGTTGTACTTATCCGCAGTGCTCCTTCAGTTCTGCCTGCAGATATACCGCCAACTGCTGAGATTCCACAAACTGTTGAGACTCAGCCTTTGGAAGAACCAGTTCAGGACTTACAGCAACCTCCTGAACTTGATTTCGAGCCAATGGTTGAACCAATTCTGGATATCCAGCAAAATCTTGAGCCGATGCAGACTGAGCCAATTCAAGAACTGCCACCAGTTCCTGAAGAGGTAGTTGCCCCGCAGCCTGTGCAAGGCGGTGGAGAACCAACATTAAGACGGTCTACTTGGATAAGACGTTCAGCAGTCCCTAATTATTATGTCACTATCTACAAGAATCTGAATCTGATATAGGAGCCGAAAATGATCCTTAAACATTCTCTCAAGCCACAAATTGTGCACAGTCTGATTTATGGTTGGAAGCCATGAAGGATGAAATGAATTCCATGAAGATCAATGGGGTTTGAGATCTTGTTCAGTTGCCTAATAGGGCCAAGGCCATTGGTTGTAAATGGGTTTTTAAGACTAAAAGAAACTCATTAGGCAACATTGAGAGATACAAGGTCCGACTTATTGCCAAGGGATTTACTAAAAAGGAAGGAATCGATTACAAGGAGACATTTTCTCCTGTATCAAAGAAAGATTCACTTCGATTCATACTAGCTTTAGTTGCACATTTTAATCTTGAGTTGCAACAAATGTATGTGAAAACCGCTTCCCTTAATAGTGACCTAGAAGAGGAGGTTTATATGAAACAACCTGAAGGTTTCTCTTCTAGGGGTGGTGAGAATTTAGTTTGTAAGCTTAAGAAATCTATATACGGTTTAAAACAAGCTTCCCGTCAATGGTATATCAAGTTCGATGAGGTAATTTCTTCATTTGGTTTTGTTGAAAATCCCGCAGATCATTGTATATACCAGAAAGTGAGTGGGAGTAAAATATGTTTTCTTGTTTTATATGTGGATGATATTTTACTTGCCACCAATGATAAAGGGATGCTTCGTGACATGAAACAATTTCTTTCTAAAAACTTTGATATGAAGGATATGGGTGATGCCTCTTATGTTATTGGCATTATCTCAAGAAACCTATATAAACAAAGTTTTAGAGAGGTTTCAGATGCAAAATTGTTCACCAAGCGTTGTTGCCCCCATAGAAAAGGGGAAAAAATTCAATTTGGATCAATGCCCGAAGAATGATTTGGAGAAAGAATCCATGGAGAACATTCCTTATGCTGCAACAGTTGGATGTCTTGGATATATTCAAGTTTGTACAATGCCAGATATTGCTTTTGTGGTCGGGATGCTAAGACGTTACCTGCACAATCCAGGGTTAGACCATTGGGGATCTGTGAAGAGGGTTCTAAGGTATCTAAAAAGGACCAAAGATTACAAGCTTGGGTTTAGGCAGACGGACAATTTGGTTGTTGTCGGTTATTCTGATGCGGACTTTGCTAACTGTATTGATTCCCGAAAATCAACTTCAGGGTATGTCTTCTTTATGGCTGGTGGGGCTATCTCATGGAGAAGTGTTAAACAATCCTTAATATCTACTTCTACCATGGAAGCCGAGTTCGTTTCCTATTTCGAGGCTACTTCACAAGGTGTTTGGCTAAAGAATTTTATCTCTGGGCTTAGAATTGTGGACTCTATATCTAAGCCATTGAATGTCTACTATGACAACTCAGCTGTAGTTTTCCTAGCTAAGAATGACAAAAGTGGGAGTCGAACTAAGCACATCGACATCAAGTTCTTAGCTATTAGGGAGCGTGTTAAAAATAAAGTTGTATTCATTGAACACATTAGTACTGAGTTGATGTTAGCAGATCCCTTGACTAAAGGCATGCCTCCATTTAAATTCAAGGATCTGGTTCAGAAAATGGGACTTTCGTCCACTTTGTAATTTGTATATACATTCAGTGTCAATAAAAATTCTTTTGCATTCAGACATTTTTTCTCAATTAAGTGTGTACACCTTCATTTGCTTTATATTACTGAGAAAATGTACTTCAGTTGGACTTGGAATAAACATAGGATTTGTTTCATTAGGTTTGGTTTCCTAATTAAGTGCTCAATGGCAGTTTGCATTTAATCATAATGGATACTACTTGCGCTAATGAGAACATATCATTATGGTTGGTGTTTTTCTGTTATTGAGTTGTGGTGTTTGCACCAAGTGGGAGAATGTAACGTTTTCCTATAAGTTATTATTATAACATTAGGATAAGTTATAATAATATTAAGTATTTGATATGTGGTGCAACACTAATAACCTTATAGCTAGACTACCATTATGATTAGGAGTCTGGTTAGGGTTTAGGAGACCTAAAGACATACAACCACAATGATGGCTAGTGGTTATATAAGGTCACTAGTTCTCTCACTGCTCACATTACATACCTCATACACCATCTAGAGAGCGCTGAATAAAAGTGAGAGACAAAATACACATGTTATCTCTGCAGCAGTCCGGATCATTCAATCATCATCAATACAAGAACTATGGCTGGAGGTTAGTACGATCCTGTGTCACATATTATAGTTATAGTTTGAATGTGATGTATTTATTCTAACAGAACTGAACTAAAAGACTTAAACGAGTGGCAGATTACGCATGTTGCCAGAGAGCAAAATGCAGTGGCAGACAGACTGGATAGATTATCCTTCTCCTCGCCACCCGGTGTCCACCTCCTCAGCCATCCTTCGGAGGAAATAAGCAGAGAATTAGAAGATGATTTGGCCGGAGTTCCGGTTTGGCGGAAAATAGTTAGTTAGCTTGTTGAGTCGGGGTGTTCCCCCTCCCTTAGATAAAATTTAAAAAATAAAATAAAATAAAATAAAATAAAAATAAAAAACATGTGGATACATTTATGTGTATATGTTATACTAGTTTTTCACACGCATTGTGCAAATGGGATAATGTCTAATGTTTATTTTTAAATAGGCACTTCAAAGTATATCAATATAAGATTATATAGGAGATGTTCATGTATAGGTAATTCAATGTTGAATTTTTTTATTTAAATCAGTAATTCAATGTATATGAATGCAATATAATATAGGAGAGATTGATTATAAGTGTCAATAAATAAATGTTTGCAACTTTAATTTGTAATAACGCTAGTCTAAATACTTAGTCTAAAAATGATACTCTGAATAAATACTACTTTTGGTTTGAATTTCTATAAGTTTTTTTAATTCTATTTTGGGTAGCATTGTCATTGTCTTCGTCTTCAGTACGTGTCTTCTTCTTTTTATTA
Organism: Ipomoea nil; assembly: GCF_001879475.1. NCBI lineage: Eukaryota > Viridiplantae > Streptophyta > Magnoliopsida > Solanales > Convolvulaceae > Ipomoea > Ipomoea nil. The sequence continues at coordinate 131,171 of NW_017616633.1, forward strand.
GTAGTGTGTCATGTGCAATTGAGTTACTGGTGGTAGCATAGAGGGCAACATCATGCAATGAGATTATGGTTTAGGAAGTTGTGAATTTGCCTTGTCATGTATATGACTACGATCTTAGTTATACTATGAACTTTTGATATTGCAAGCGTCTGTTGATATTTAGCCGTAGTAGTTTTTCCCCTACATGTTTAATTTCATGTGTTGTGAGATGTGTGTCATAGATTCTCATGTGAAAGTATTGGCCAAAATATTAGTATTTATTATATTTGTAGAAGGTTCATGAGTAGTACCTCTTGTTCTAGTTCTATAACTTGTTTACTTGATAGTAACAACAATGACTCTGCAGGTAGTCCAAATACTGAGTGTTTTTGTTATCAATGTTGATGTTGATTTTGCCTCTAATCAAAATAGGTTGAGTGTATAAAATAAAATGAATTGTAAATTTGTATTAGTTGTAATATATTTAAAAGATGCACAATAAGTACTTTACATACAAGATCAATGAATGTTGTAATGGTGGCTATTTTGAAATTTCTTCATTTTCTAGATTTGCAAGATTGATTGCAGCATTGTTGTAGTGTCGACATCTTTTTAATACATCAAATGTGTCACGATGCTCTATTGCCATATACTGACATTTTTAATAATGATTTTAAATGTAGCTACATAAGATATGATCTAATTACCATTTACATATTATTATCAGCATAAAAGCATATCAGTCCTTTAGGTGTTCTGCTCGAGGTACTTTTGGTTCAAGATTATTGTTGAATGAGTTCTTGTGAATAGAGAAATTTCTAGTTTATTTAAGGAGTAAGATTATATAAGGTAGTAAAAATATATACATTTTAAATCAAATCTTATTAAAAAATATGATTTACCTTTAAAGTGAACAATTGTGATATAGTCCAAAAATATTACGGGGTAGTTTCCCGATTCAATTTCTTGGATTATTTGAATACTCTCTTTGTCAACAAATTCATCCCAAGTTGTTAATATGATTGGCTTCAAATTATTTTTTATTTTTTTCCATGGTATTAATCAGGGTTGTAAAAATCGGTCTATGCGCCCGCTTAGGCCCCGCCTAGACGCTACGCGCCTCTAGACCGTGGCAATTTCCCCCCTAGGCGCTCGCCTAGGTTACCGGCCGCCTAGGCGTCCGCCTAGCGCCTAACTCAGCCGATTTGGCCGCCTAGCGTCTAAGTTAGTCGAGTTAACTTGTCCATTTCGGTCGAGTTAACTCGATCGGCTCGACCTATTTTTTTTATTATATATGTGTGTGTGTGCGCGCGCATACATATATATAATATGACATATATACACTCGTAGACTATTTTGATACTTTGAATCTTTGGATGATTGAAGTATTTGAGTATTTCATATTTGAGTATTTTTAATTTTTAATATTATTTTAATATTTTTTTTTAAACCATTTTTTTGATGTTATGACTTATGAATTATCATTAATTCATTTATTTGGATGTGTTATTTGATTAAATGTTGAAAATAACCTCATTAAAATTGTCAAATTGCATGTCTATTACTGTTTTTTTGGCACCCGCCTAGGCGCTAGGCGCTGCCCGACTAGCGCCTAGCGCCTACTGCAACCATGGTATTAATAAAATAATTGGTAAATATATATATATATATATATATATATATATATATATATATATATATATATATATATATATATATAACATATTTTATATTATAACATTGATATTTAATTACAAGATGGTGTAAAAAGTAGAAAATGTACAATGTAGTGAATATAATTAATTAATCAATTTGAAGGTAATGAATCTTTGCATTGTAGAAAATAAATACAATATAACAAATGAAATTATATTTCTTTTTAAATTTTTTGATAATGAATAATTTTTTTAAATAAAGGTAGATATCTAATTCTAAATTAAAGAAATATGAAGTACATATTTATTATTTTTTGTTGTAGCTACTAATTTATTTAATTTAATAAGAGTAAAGTAATAGAGTTGGTATTTACTTTTCATACACAACAATGATGTCATTGATTTTTTTATTTCCATTCGTTTTTGAGACAAATTGTTTTGGGAGTTTGTCAATGACAATTGCTACAATTGTTGTCAATAGAGGATGGAGATAAATAATTCAAAATATATGGTTACAATAGACATTGTTATAATAATATAGTAAAAATTAACTTACAAATTTCTTTAGAAGTTTTCATGCATTGATAAAATTCTGAGAATGATGTGTAAATTTTTTCAATTGGAGCTAGTGAGATGTCAACATTGTCAATTCTTTGGACAATGGTCCTACCGTTTAGAGTCCAGGTGTAGTTGTATTATATTTCTGATCAATAACTTTGTAGTTAGGTTGCGCATGTCAGACAATGATGTAAGAACAATTTTGTAAAGGTATTATACAATTGTACCATTATAGAAATACAGACAAAAAATATTAATACCATAATGACCTAAATCATTCCCAATAATGTAAAAACATAATTGAAATATTAAGTCTTATTCAAAATATAATCAAAACAAGATTAATTAAAAGAAAAAAAAAAGAAATTAAAAACTTAACCTAAACTAGTTACTTTTTTTTTTTTTTAAAAAAAAAAAGGCAAAAAGGTCAAATATGTCCATGTACTAACATTGATTGTTCATCTAGCCCATAAATTAAAATATGGTCCATCTAAGCTATTATACTCTCAATTATTTTTCATCTAGCATTTTTAGAAAGTTTCTAACAAGTAGTCCATCTAATCTGCTTACATGGGAAAATAAAATAAAAACAAAATGCTGACAAGTTATTTGTTCATCTAACTTGTTGTTCTGGTCACTTTTTCTCCGCAGGAAAATTCTTTCAATTTTTTTTTCTTTTTTTTTTTACATATTTCTAGATTATGTTGATTTCTGATATGGCTTTAAAGATTCCAACTCCTCCTCTGTTGCGAGTATTAAGTGTGAAAACATGTAAAGGTATTAGTCGTGTTAGTTATTATACCTCAAATGAAGACCAATATACAGATCATCTTTGTCCCTTAGTCTAGTAACCAGCTCCTTTCCAAGCTCCTTAATCTCAGGTATGTACTGAAGAGCCTAATAAGCGCACCATCCAAAACCAAAATAAAAACCAATGTCAATGCCAATGCCAATGCTAATAAATGGGTTCAAAAACCACAAAAGCGGTAACATACTTATTTCACAGCCGATGGAAAAATAGATTTATTGTTTTCTGGAAAATTCGTAGAAGAAATCAACATAATCTAGAAATACGTAAAAACAAATTGAATTTTTTTGCCAAAAGAAGTGACTAAACAACAAGTTAGATAAAAAAAAATTAACATGTCAGCATTTTATTTTTATTTTATTTTTCCATTTAAGCAAATTAGATGGTTACTTGTTGGAAACTTGCTAAAAATGCTTGATGAAAAATAATTGGGAGTATAATAACCTAGATGGACCATGTTTTAATTCATGGTTCTAAATGAAAAATCAATATTAGTACATGAGCCAATTTGACCCTTCTGCCTTTTAAGGGAATAATAAATAGTTAACGGAATATTTCGTTACTAAATTTTATACTAATGGAATGCGAGGTTATTTAAGTTAAGAAAATAATATAATAGAGGGTAAAGTAGGAAAAATTTTAAAAAATATATATTAAAATCAAAATAATTTGAACTATTCATTTCATCAAATAATTGGACGGACATTTTTTTTTTAGTTCACATTATAGGTCCAACTTTATTGACCCTTATTAGTATAGTAGATATAAGTTTGTGTACGTATAATAAGTGCATTGATGCACGATTAAACTTATGATCAATATAAAAAGGTAGAAGTGTCAAATAGTCTCATCTACCACTTGCAATTAATCCCTTGTTCTAAAATAAGATTTAATTGGACACATTTACTTTAAAATTGTGTTCGCTTAGCATTTTCTCTAGCTTTCCATCAGGTAATCCTTCCATAATGCTGACATGGAATTAAATAAAAATAATTTGATGACTTGTTTCATTGTTTACTCATTCAAACTCAGAAAAAAATCGCTACTTTCTCCCTCCTCATCCTCACCACCATCATCGCGGTTGCCGATCCGAAAACAAAATCAATAGCTTTTCTTGGCTTTGCACTACCATTTATAATTTCTGTTATCTTTTCACATTATTATTACCAACATATGCATACACAATATTTGTTCTTACATTCTTCAATTCAATGGTAAGCTTGATTAAATGTAACCATAATTATATTTAGTAATTTATCATTTTCATAATTATTACTTCAATATTATTAATATAAATTCTACAACAATAAATAAATAAATAAATACACACACACACACTATTATTTTAAAAAATATTGTAATATAACTAAGATTTTAACATTGAATATTAATATTGGGCATATATTTTTGCACACTATTATTTTAAAAAATATTGTAATATAACTAAGATTTTAATATTGAATATTAATATTGGGCATATATTTTTGCGCATCGCGCATATAAAATACTAGTGCTACGCTAATATAAATGTTGTCTTACTAGCATATTCATTAAACTCTTTTTATCTAGAAAAATATCTTGTTATCTGATGGCATCACTGTTACCATTCCAAATGAAAGGTCACAGGTAGGGGTGGAAATAGGCTAGGCCGAGCCGGGATTTAGAAAATTAGACACGGGCCTGTTAAGAAAATCTAAAGCCTAGGCTTGGATCTGGGCCTGTATGTAGGCTTTTTTTAAAGCTCAAGCCTTAGCCTACCTGAAGCCTTTTTAAGAGCATATTTAATAAATAAGCTTTTAAAAGGGCTTCAAAGTCGGTCCTAAATAGCATTTGAGCCTATTTAAATAGGCTTTGAGCCTATGTAAGGCCTACATTTTAAACCCTTTTAATATATACATGTTAAAAATAATCATATTATTAAATTACAATAAATCCGGTTAGGTAATTATATATACTTGGAGTTATATTGTAAATATAAAAATATATTAGGTATATACATACATATATATATATATATATATATATATATATATATATATATATATATATATATATATATATATATATATATATATATATATATAGGCTAGGCCTGAAGGCCGAGCCTGGTATATATAGGTCTGGCCTGTTTAGTTTAATAGGCATTGTAATTGACCTAAACCTCGCCTTTTTACTAAACAAGCTAGGCCTTAATTAGGCCAGGATATATGCCCCTACAAGGGGCCTGGCCTATTCCCACCCCCCTAGTCACAGGTTCTATAGATTGTAGTCAAAAAAAAAAAAAAACTTTTTATCTGTAACTAGTATTTGCGCCAGTGCGTTGCACGAAATAAATTTGTTATAAAATTTTAAAAATATTTAGATCGATATACAATTGTATAAATTATAACATCAAATATTATATAATATAATTGAAGAATTGAGTTGCATCGATTATGTTTTCTGATATTATCAATTCTTGAATTCGAGTAAATAATTGTCCAATTAATAGCTAACGTGTAGATTACGCATTCGGTGTGGCAACTTTAGAGATTTTATATATCAATGTTTAGAATTTGTATTAATTGGGCTAATTAGCTCGTTGTCTAGAAACTCAGTTTATTAATTATTTATACGGAAGATATATTTTCTATGTAGATATATAGCAATTTTGTCATCTTTGTATATATATTAAAAAAAAAACATAATATCGATTGGGCAATAATTATACATTATTAAAAATCTCTTTGTAGACGATATTGGTAGTAGTAACGAAATTTTACCCATCCTCGTCTAGAGTTAAAACCATCAAACCATCAGGATGGGTGACTCGGGAAAAAGTCAAATACAATTAACCGTGATTAAAGACTTTTTTTTTTTTTAGTAATAACTCAATGTGAGTTAGTATTTGACCCTGACTTTTGTTGATAGTTATGACATATGCGAGCATCAACGTGAATTGTTTTCGTTAGAACTTGAAAGGCAATTTCGTATCAGAAGGGTGAAAGACATTTTAATTTATGATTTTACTTTTATTAATAATAGTAGAGCTATAGATTGGTGTAAATAATAATTAATAAATTGTTATTTTCTTACAAAATTACATAGAATTTTAAATGGATTTTCTCATTTATTATGCAGAATTTGTTTCCGTTATTCTCACAATTATAATGGTTTAATTATCCTTAGAATTTGATAACCATTTTCCATTTTTAAGTACATATTAAATTTAATTTGTGATAAAAATTCATTAGATATTAGTTAATTTTTATATAAAATTTTGTTACCAATTAAGCTTTATTAATTTTTTACCAATTAATTAATATTTATATTAATTTGGGCGGGAATGTGAAAGATGGGGATTTTACTTTTATTAATAGTATAAATTGGTGTAAATAATAATTAATAATTTATTATTTCTTTATAAAATTACGTAGAATTTCAAACGAATTTTCTCATTTGTTACGCAGAATTTGTATCCATTAGTTTCACAATTATAATAATTTAATTATTCTCAGAATTTGGTAACCATTTTCTATTTTTATATACATATTAACTTTAATATGTGGTAAAATTTCATTAGATATTAGTTAATTTTCATATAAAATTTTGTTACTAATTAAGCTTTATTAATTTTTTACTAATTAATAAATATTCATTTTAATTTGGGTTGGAATGTTGTAAAGGAGGATTTTACTTTTATTAAAGTCATTTCACTAAAAAAAATTAAAACTAATTAAAGTAAATCTAATCATGCTATATTTATTTGTAACTGTATATTAATTTCATTTTGAAATCATTGGTTCACATATTTGAATTATTTATTTTTTCTTTAATTATTCTCATTGTAAACATAAATGATATTTAGGGATGAAAATTTCAATCCGCCCCGTGGATATCCACCCGAATCCACCTCGCATGGATCGGGTTTTTTTGGGTGGTAGTGGATGATGGGTCGGGGTGGGTCTTAAAAAAATAAACCCGTGGTGGGTCGGGTTGGATTCGGGTTCTATGTACAAAACCCGCCTAGAACCCCACCCGACCCACCATGTAGTTATTTATAAAAAAAATTTATAACATCATGTAAATTTTTACTATTTTTATATCTAAACTGTTAACTTTATTTTTAAAAATTAACAATTTAGTTATTATATTTAAATATTTCTATTATTTTATGTTTTATATAACTAATGAATTTTATTATTTTATTATGTATAGGTAATTTAAAATTCTTTGAAAAAACTAATAATAAGATTATAAGTTATTGGTACCCGTGGGCACCCGCACCGGATGGGAGGGGGTGCGTTTTGATAAAGTCCACCCGATGCGGATTGGGGTGGGGGTTGGTGGAGAAAATATAAGGTGGGTCGGGTGATGGATGTAGCCCTCACCGACCCACACCCGACCTATTGCCATCCCTAATGATATTGCAATAATTAATTTATGATAATTATCAAATTGTATTTTTTTAAATATAAAATATTCTCATGTTTATGGATTAAAAAATATTTTAAAATTATTGTTTTGTAGTAAGTATTTTTATTTTAAAAATATTTTCTAGCAACCCAAACACGACAATTTATATCGTGCACCACGGCGCAAATAGCAGTGTGCGCCCAGGCACAAAACGCGCGCGTTTTTTGCTAACGTCACTCCGTCCGTCCGGACAGACCAAACCCCATTACGTGTATTCAGTTAAAATTTTATGTGTATTGTGTTATGAGTTTATGTGTATTATGTTAACCAAACCCCATTGTGTGTATTCAGTTAAAATTTTATGTGCATTGTGTTATGAGTTTATGTATATTCAGTTAAAAGTTTATGTGTATTATGTTAACCAAACCCCATTATGTGTATTCAGTTAAAAGTTTATGTGTATTATGTTATGAGTTTATGTGCATTCGAAACAGGGGATTTTTTTTAACAACTTAACAAAACGACGTCGTTTTGGGAGGCGCGGGACGCACAATGCTATATGCGTCGTGGTGCACAGTATAACGATTGCCCAAACACTCCCTTAGTCTCTAATACAAAACTTAAAAATAAAAGTCATTTCATTAAGAAAATTAAAACTAATTAAAGTAAATCTAATCATGCTATATTTATTTGTAACTGTATATTAAATTCATTTTGAAATCATTTTACATCTTTGAATTATTTATTTTTTTCTTTAACTATTATAAACATAAATTATGATATTTATCAATTTGTATTTTTAAAAAATATAACATTTACACATGTTATGAGGGGTTAAAAAATATTTTAAAATTATTTTTTATTAGTATGTAAAGTGAAAAATAAAAGTCATTTCATTAAAAAAAAATAAAACTAATTAAAGTAAATCTAATCATGCTATATTTATTTGTAACTGTATATTAATTTCAATTTGAAATCATTAGTTCACATCTTTGAATTATTTTTTTTCTTTAACTATTATAAACAGAAATTATGATATTTATCAAATTGTAGTTTTTAAAAATATAATATTTAAACATGTTATGAGGGGTTAAAAAAATATTTTAAAATTATTTTTTATTAGTATGAATTTTTATTTTAAAATATTTTCCAGTAATCTAAACATTCCCCCAGCCTCTCATAAAAAAACTGATAAAGAAAAATCATTTCATTAAGGAAATTAAAACTAATTAAAGTAAATCTAATCATGCAATATTTATTTGTAACTGTATATTAATTTCATTTTGAAATAATTGGTTCACATATTTTATTTTTTTTAATTAGTATAATTTATAAACATAAATTATATTGTACTAAATAATTTTTGATATTTATCAAATTATATTTTTGAAAAATATAAGATTTACACATGTTATGGGGGGTTAAAAAATATTTTTAAATAAATTATTTTTTATTAGTAAGTATTTTTTTTTAAAAATAATTTCCAACAACCCAAACATTCCCTTAGTTTCTCCTAAAAACTAATAAAGAAAAGTCATATCATTAAGGGAATTAAAACTGATTAAAGTAAATCTAATCATGCTATATTTAGTTGTAACTGTATATTAGTTTCATTTTGAAATCATTGATTCACATATTTGAATTATTATTTTTTCTTTAATTATTATAAACATAAATGATATTGTACTAATTAATTTATGATATTTATGAAATTGTATTTTTTTTAAATAAAGTGTTTTACCCGTGCGTTGCACGGAATTTATTTATTTATTTTTTTGTTAATATGAATTTAAAATTTAAATAAAAATTAAAAAGATGTTAAAATGTACAATATAATAATATAGTTGGACTTTTATATATTTGGTCAATACCTATTTTCATAACATAGAAAATTTAAATTTAAATTTTGTATGGTTAATATAATCTCTAATCATGTACATATTTAGATAAATTTATATAAAAAAAAAAAATCATATAATTAAGTTGATTTATTCCAAATTGTATTTCATATATATTATAATTCTAAAAATATGAATAACAATAACTAAGTGAATTGTACTTAGAAATCAATAAAATTTTAAATTCTAAATTTTCTATGACTAAATATAAACTCTAATCGGACGCACCCCAACCCCGGCTCGACAGAGCATCTGGGAGGATGTAAATCATGGACTCATGGTAATTCAACTGAACATGAACCACAGAGGCTAGACCTTTGCTTACTCCGCACAAGGAGCCCAAGATTCGATCCCTGGTCATTCTTTCCAACTTTCACCTCTATGACCAGTTGTGCTGCCCATGCGGGCAACGCATATCCTTATATGATTGTATAATATACATTGTATATATACATAATATTCACTACAAGAAAAATCGCGAATCGCAACGGAAAAATTCTGTCGCGAATCACGTTTTACGACGGAATTGCGACATAATCTGTTCCGTCGTCTATCGCCTTGTCGTATTTTGATAGACGACGGAAAAATTCCGTCGCAAAATAAGGCAACGGAAAAAGGCGTCGCAAATTCGTGACCGAAATATTTCCATCGCAATTTACGCAACGGAAATGATTTCGATGCTAATTCCATCGTCATTTCTGAAACGAATATTCCGTCGCCATATTATTTTTCCATCGCGATTCCATCACATTTTTTGAATTATTTTTTAAAAAATATATTTAAAATTATTAATTTTAAATAGTAATGAAAGTTTTAAAATATTAATACAAAACTACAAATGATATACTAAAACACTATTAATTCTAAAAATATAACATCAATCTAAAATATTATCCATCCACATTAAATTCAACTAATAATACATTATCAATCCACATCTAATACTAGGGAGCGAGAGAGATACAATAAATCAAAGGAAAACAAGTTTTGCTCCAAATAAATGTTCTGATGTGGCTCAATCAATAATACTATTATGAAAATTCTAAAGAAGCCTTTAGGGTTAGGGTTCAACCTTTTGGAAGAATGAAAATTCTAAAGAACTGCAAAAGTGGTGTCTGGGATTGTACAAGTGGATTTCATACTACAATCTGAGAACCATGATAATGTTGAAGTTGCATGCTCATTAAAATGTGCTAAAATTGGCATCAAAGCTCCATGATTAAGCACAAGATCACGACACTTGGTGAGTCACCAGAAACATTTCCTAATGCCCAAGCAGCCTGATAACATACAAAGTAAGTACATCAAACTCTTTAGTGGTTATCTGAAGAAAAAAAAGAAGGTAGCCATCCATCCATTTGAGTTTGGCTATAAGTCATGTAGAACCGTGTTTAATATAAATTTTTAGAAAGAGGCAAAGGAAATAGAACCTCATATAATTTTTTTGGATATGTTGGTGATAATGAACCACAATCGATTTAATATCGTAAAATAATATTTATATATATACACACACAAGTATATAAAATATTATTTGATATTTATCCGATATATATATATATATATATATATATATATATATATATATATATATATATATATATATATATATATCTACGAAAAAGATATACCAATATATATCAACCAAAAATTGGAACAAATAATCCTCAGATTATTAGTCCAATCCAACGGCAAAACAAATATGGAGAACGGATTTTGCTTAGAAGCATAATCCAAAACCGAAAGAAGGAAAGGATGGATCGAATATGGGTAAGGGTTTTTAGCGTGAGTCAAGAGACCACTCTTTCCTTAAAACCTTATTTGCCACCTCCCACAAGTGCTAGGAGTGTCGTGGCCTAGGTTTCCCAGGATAAAACGCGCTACGGTTCAGTTTGAGCACCCAAACGAGCGAACCCGGCGAACTAGAGCAAAGCTTGAACACAGTTAGGCTTAAGAAAGGAGTAGAAGCAGAAGTGTTTTGAAGCTGAAAAACCAAGTTTCGTGTGTGAGTTTGTTCACTGTGTGCTTGTTCTTGGTGTGTAAAGCTTCTGCCTTCTACCCCTTATTATATAGGAGCATTCATCATGGCATTAATTACACGTTGTGTAACATCTGAAACAGATACAGAATTAAATTCAGAATGGCATTAATTACACGTTATGTAACATTTGAAACAGCAACCCCATTAACAGAATCAAGCCAATTTCCGGACGACATTTGTGCTCGTAGGTGCCGGCGCACACGAGCTCGGGCTTGAATCAAGCCTTTCCGAAGTCATCTCTAGTTGGAATTTGATTTGCAAATGCCCCCCCCCCCCCCCCTCCCGCGAGAGAGCCTCTATGCTATACAATTCTACAAGCTCCAAAAGAGCTCTTGTATACAAGGGGTGTCAAATCCTCTTTCCAAACCAATGTGGGACAAAGCTCACTTTTCCCTTCATTTTTCCAACTCAATGGGTCTACTTTGAGAATCAATATCTCATTCACCCATTATCCGAATCCACTTTGACCCGACCCAAATCGGTAGTGGACCCCACTGATAATTGTACCACAAAATAGACACTTAAAATGTCATTTTAATGCTATTTTTCCAACAATCCCCCACATGAATGAAAAATTGATTTTCGGGGCATTTTGAAATCGGAAACAACTGTGTTCAAACGGTCGATCCCTGCATAGGATAGGTAGGGAGTCACTATACCCTTTGAACCTTACCTTGTGAAGAAATGTTTACTCTACTGGCTGTTCGGTAGAACGCGATGTCTTTGAATCGACTTCCGTTTGTGTAGACGATGACATATCCCACACAGGAACCTTCCAACCACGCTTTGTTCTCATGAGTGTGCCCATTTTGGTCGTGGGTCACCGTTCCTGGTTCTGCGAGAGTTTCTAAAGAATTGTGCCCAACAATTCTCCTTTGAAGCGACCCTCACTTCTCTCTTACATAGGTGATTCTTTCTCGAGTATCCCGCATACTCAAGAATCATTAAAGCATCAACATGCTAGCCTCGTGCGGGAGTCACAGTTTCTAACGAAGAGTGGTAGGGAGTCCGAGACCCCCACAGTGACACGCTCCGTTCCATAATTTAGTTCTCCCATTGAACCTAGGTGCCAGCTAGGTTGGGTATCCACTATAGAACTTTTAGTCCAAGGGCTTTAAACCCATTCCTCGTTCCAACTTCTCCACAACCATTTGCTTACCCTCGGGTTAGCGAGTTAGCGGCCGTTACGTTATCTTTTGACATCACGTAGTCAATAGAGATAACCACTGTTGTGAATATATCTGTTCAGCGAGAGTTGCTGGTAACCCACTCCAACGCGTTGAAATACATTATAGATAGATATATATAGATATATGAAAAACCATTTCGAAGCAGGAAGATTAATACTTAAGAGACACTAATTTTAAAAGCCGGGAATAGACTCAGCAAATAGGGATGAGCGCATTAAACGTTAATAAATAGTTAAGTAGAGATGACATCATAAGGAATACGCTTTTAAGGTCGCAGATCACTTTCCAATTTCAAAACACATCATCATTCAATCCTCATTCATATCAAATAATCGTTGATGGCGCCACGGGACCAATCGCATGCCCCGAACATGAGGGTTAATGCTTATAGCATTAACATGGCCCCGCAGCACCCTACCTCAGTACCGCGGTATGAGGGGAGTTGATCGCAACCAACCCTTTGAGAACCGCTGACGAACTCAACCTCGGACCACGATCCGACACACCGCTGACGCACACAGTCGGTGGACCGCGATCACCTTTACAAGGGGGGACTTACGACCCTACACACCGTCGATGCGCACAGTCGGTGGACCATAGCGGATCAAGCCTGGCTTACCGCTGAGCTATACTCAGTCGGTGGGCGAAGATCCTCGGAGACTATGGCCCTACACACCGCTGTCCCATCATTCGGTGGATCGCAGCCTGCCGTAGCCCTACACACCGCCTGATTACTTAGGTCGGTGGACTACAGCCTTCCTCGGCTTATTGGCCCTACACACCGTCCTGGAGCGTTCAGGTCCGGTGAGTCATAGCACCGAGGCCCATAATTGGACCTCTAATCCAAGAAGTGAATCAATTTGGCCTTAGCCACTTCTGAGCCTTAGCTCAGGAACAATCCATTTGGCCTTCAGCCACTTCCGAACCTTTAGTCCGAGAACAATCCATTCGGCCTTCAGCTGACTTCCGAACCTTAGTCCGGGAACAATCCATTCGGCCTTCAGCCGACTTCCGAACCTTAGTCCGGGAACCACCCAATTGGCCTATAACCAAAATGGGGGATCATGCAACACATAACACATAGGAACACGTAATGGCATATCGGGAGGGGAAAAACATATAAATAAACTTACGTGTGATCATTCACATGCTACGAATAGTCCTAAGGGTTCATACAACTTCCACCTAGGTCACCGGGTCACCAATTCAACTAGCATGCAATCCCTAAAACTCGTCTAGCCTACGAATGGAACCCGAAACATCAAACTAGACTCAAGCACGACAAACGGGGTCCGTTGGGACACCACGGGGAATGGGGAACATCAAATGGGGAAGTCGGGGACCCGGGGTGGGGTACGGACCAGCGGGCAGCCGGTGAGTGGGGGTCACCCGCCGGCTGCCCGCCGGAGGGCACTGTTCCGGGTAGCGGATTGCCGGCGGGCAGTCGGCTGCCCGGTGGCTGCCCGCTGCCGGGCAGTGCCCCTTTGGGCAGCGAGTAGGTGGTGGGTTCCCCCACTCCCACCTACCCCCGACTTACTCTTTACTCATATACTCGTCCCGGGAACCTTCGTGGAACCCGAAACCATGCTTAGACACTTTTAAACGCAAATAACGACATCGCGTAAGCAATTAACGGATCGAAAGCAAGAATCATGTAGGACTTATCCTATTATGACTTCTAAATATAAACAACACCCGAACATGCGAATTCCCACCCAAATATATATCAAGAACATCACAATACAAATTCCCAATCCAACCTTGGGCTCTAATCCCACCCAAATCATCAAGAACATATTTTATCATCAAGGAATATCAAGATTCGTCAAGAATCATCATATCATAATCAAGAAATTCTTTTTAACATCAAGATCATCAAGATTATCAAGAAAGCATATAAATTACCCTATCAATCATCAATAACATAACACCATTATCTTAGAAGAATTCAATCAAGACACAAGAATATAGAGGGAGGCCAAGGAAGGAGATTATAGCGAAGAAAATAGATTTTGTTGAGACATGGGTTACCTCTTAGCCTTAATTAATTTCCTTGGCTATGAAGGGTCTTTCTTTAAGATTTCTCCTAAGGGAATTCTTGGAACGTCTTGTGTGGTGAAAGATTATTTGTGGTGTGTGATCTAGGTGCCTCCTATGCCCCTATATATATATATATATATATATATATATATATATATATATATATATATATATATATATATATATATATATATATATATATATTCCCAAGAGTCCTAATTGGGGTCTAAATACTATGGGCTTGTTAATTCTATTCCTTATAGGACTAAGGGGTTGGTTATAGGGATGTGGGCCCATGGACTATGGTGGACCTTTCTTAGTTGATTAATGGGTTTTTAATTCTCTTTTTAGGGTAAGTGATTTAAATAATTAGGGGTCGTAACACGGGGTGTTACACACTCCCCCCCCCCCCTTAGAAGAGGCTTCGTCCGCGAAGCCGGTGCGTGGATCCACTCTTTCACCCCTAGGTGTCACGTATTTTGGCCTCCCGGTTAGGAGTTGTGGCTCCACGTGCTGCCTTCATTGGGGTAGACTGGATTTCGGGTGAGGTGGTGGTTTGGAAGGTTCGGGTCTACCTTGGTCTCCTGCTCCTGAGCTGGACGCCCCGTGAGTGCCCAACATGGCCTCGATAGTTGCCACCATTTGGTCCAAAGCGCGTGTTGCACGGATTAGGGATGAGAACCCTTCGTCCATGATTTGGTTTTGCCGGGTGAGCTATGTGAGGATGCGCTCGTTGACGGATTCTTCATTTTGGTCCCTTGGGTTTTCTTCTGTTCGTGCGGGTGCCGGTGGGTTAGGTTCGCTATCCTCATTTCCCTCTAGCCCCCCACAATCTTGCATTGCTCGTTTAAGCTTTTTGCTGGAGATGTCCAATCGATCAACCAATTCTCTTTGCTCCTCCTCGGGTTTAAGGTAAATTTCCTCGAGGGTGATGTACTGCCCCCTTCGGTGTAGTAGATATCATTACGACGGAGGTTTTTGGGCATTGAAAACCATGCCGTTTGTGGGCTTGATCTCTGTGTGGCTTAGGTCCACTCCTTTCTTCTCCATGATCCAACTCAGGATCATCCCGTAGGGTAGACTAAGTCGGTTACTAGTCTTGCAAAACTCCATGTGCTTCAATATGAGGGCCGGTAGATTGAACTTGATTTTGTGTTTCAGGAGGTAAGCAAACGTGCACTCCAAACTTCCCACATCCTTGCTTTTGTTATTTGTAGGCAACAGGCTATCAGTTACAATCATGACCAATATCTTTTGCTCCGCAGTTAGCCATTTCCTGTTCTGCCGTGTGGCCGAGGTGAAACCTTCTTCTCTCCCGGGTAGGTACCCAGGTAGTCCTTGTATCCATGTTTTGGGTACCAATCCATCCCTTCCGGTCGTAGTCTGACACACCCGTGGTGGTCAGTCTTAAGAGTTTGGCCAAGCGGCCTTCAGAAAGTATGATTTCCTTGCCTCGGACTTTGGCGGTAATTTCCATTTTATCGCCCCGCTTAACGGCTACCAAATGATGATAGAACTCATTCACCAATTCGGGGTATGTATCCCCTTTAATGGTGAGATACATATCCAAGAGTCCTTGGAAATTAAGCATGTCGACCAACTCCGGAGAGAACTGGTCGGGTTCGAGGGCTTTACCTCCGATCACGGTGTAGTCCGCATTGTTCCATTCCGGGGTGCGGATTCCGAGGGGCTTTTTCGGCATTTTAATTTTCTCTCCTAGGTGGCGTTTTCCGGTGGGGCTCCGGCGAGACTCCGGCGAGGTTCCGGCGGCGAGGGGCGGTGGCGTGGCTCACTGTTTCGGGGTCGGCGGCGAGGGTGCGAGGGCCGGGCGGAGCAGGTGGCTAATGCTGGCAGTGGGCGGTGGCCGGGCGAGTGGCGGGTTCGCCGTGGCAGTGGGCTCGGCGCGGGTGGACTCCGGCTCCGTGGCGGCATGTGGGCGTTAGCCGGCTTCGGTGGTGTTTCATCGGCGGGGCGTAGGGCGGCGAGTGTGATGGTGGAGGGTGGTGCGGCGGCAGGTGTGTGAAGGTGGGGAAGATGGCGGGTTGATGGGGGTGAGGGGAGAGAGAGAGAGAGAGTGGGGAAGAAGAAGAAGGAGAAGGGTTTTTGATTTGGGGTTTTGGGGTTTTTAGGGATTTGTGGAGGTTTAAGAAGGGAGTGTTCCCTTGAGGTTTTAAGAAACACTTATAGCTTAGTGGTTAAAGCTTTGCTTTATAAGTGGGAGGTCCGAGGTTCTATTCTCATTGTTGACACTAGCCTTCTTTGTTGTGTGTTCCTTGTCTTTTTTCCTTCTTTTGTCTTCTAGTGGTGGGGAATTTGATTGGTCCTCTTTGTGGTTTGTTGTTGTCTAGTTTCCTTTACTTATGCTTTCTTTGTGGTTTGTTGTTGTCTAGTTTCCTTTACTTATACTTAAATATTTTGATCTTATTTAAAATGATTCCGAAGTGGCTAAGTTAAACAAGTAGTTTTACTATAAGGGTGGTTACAAGGGGTTTCTTAGTTTATCCTAAACAGAATTCATCTTCTTGGTTTTCCTCTGGTGGATTTGCGTGATCCTCGTCTTCCGGGGTCATGTTTTCTTCGTCGAGGCTGCCCTCGTTCCCAAGTTCGGCTTGTGTGCGGCTCATGATGAATACTTTTCCGGGGGCACCGTGATTCCCTTGATTGCTCGTGCCTCCGTGTTGGCCCATGGTCGTGGGGCGTGAGCTTGAGGGTTGCATGCAGTGGAAGGCCTTGTGCCCTTCTTTCCCACAATTGAAGCATCGCAAGGGGTTTCCCATGCAGTCCTTGCCTCTATGGCTTTTGTGGCATTTCGGGCAAGTGAAGCCCCCTGTATTAGTTTCGTTGTTTCTTGGGGGTGGTCTTTGTCCAGTTGGGTTGCTTGGCCTTGTGTTGGTATCGGTTCTTGTTCTTTTTATTGGCGGTGCTCCTCCTCTTGTGTTCCTCTTTCGAATCTGATCTTGTACCCCACGTTGTAGTAATTGGATTTGATAGAGATTAGCGGCGCTGGTGTAAGCTTTGTTGAGGGTCCGGGGTCCGCTTACTATTAGTGCCTTTCGAGCTTCGAAGTTGAGGCCTGATATAAACCTTTCGATTTTGGTTGATTCCGTGGGGACCAGTTCTGGCGCGAAGTGTGCCAGTTCGAGGAATCATTTATGGTACTCCGTGACGGTAGTTGTTCCTTGTTTTAGGTGGAGGAACTCTTCGTGCATGGAAGCTTTTACGCGTGTCGGGTAGAATCGTTCTCGCAGGCGTGTTTTCAGGTTTTCCCAGTTGAATCCTGGTTCTTGTCTATAAGTGGGTCCCTCGTGGATCCACCAAAGGTCTGCCTCGTGTCCGAAGTAGAATGAGGCTATCTCTACACGACGTTCTTCTGGGCATTCTACTAGCCCTAGAATCTTGTCGAAGGTCTGTATCCATTCTTCGAGGATGACGGGATCTTCTTCACCCGAGAATGTGGGTGGTCGATGGTTTGAGACTTGTCGGGCAGCTTCTGAGTTTGTGTTTGGTGGAGGGAGTGATGGTCTGTTGTTGCAGAGGGCTACGTCAGTGAGTTACTGCAGGGTTTGAGTCAGGGGGTCGTGTGCGGCGGGTTCCGGAGTCCTTGATTGTCTTCTGTTCGGTGCCATGCTTGCTTGATCTATAGAACCAATGTTTATAATGATTTAGAGGGTTGTACCCTTACCTTGTCGTGATAAGCGAAGGGGAGTTCTTTAAATGAGTGAGGGGAGGTTGTGTGATGATAGGTAGGTTTCACAATCTCACCGCGGGCGTCCTAAGATTCCTAAGTCCTGTGTTCCCAAATACCTAGAGTTCAAGCCTAATGCCCTAAAGTCCGGTCTTAAGAGTCTTATCCTAGGGTCAACTTAGGCTTTGATACCAACTGTAACACCCCGAAATTGTTCAACTTTTAAGACTTATATAATAAAGGTAAATTCTCAATAAATCCCAAAATATAATAGAGTATGGGTGCTATGCCACACCTGAGCTAGAGAACTCAGGTGCACAGGCTAACTAACTAAAATCCTCAATAATGTCAATACATAAGCATGGAACGCAGGCCGGAAGGGAAACTATCTACTCTACGCTCCAAATCTCTATCGCGATCCAGTGTCTACTCATCTGTGCCTGAAAGCCAAATATATCTGTTCAGCGAGAGTTGCTAGTAACCCACTCTAACGCGTTGAAATACATTATAGATAGATATATGAAAAACCATTTCGAAGCAGGAAGATGAATACTTAAGAGACACTAATTTTAAAAGCCGGGAATAGACTCAGCAAATAGGGATGAGCGCATCAAACATTAATAAATAGTTAAGTACAGATGACATCATAAGGAATACGCTTTTAAGGTCGCAGATCACTTTCCAATTTCAAAACACATCATCATTCAATCCTCATTCATATCACATAATCATTGATGGCGCCACGGGACCAATCGCATGCCCCGAACATGAGGGTTAATGCTTATAGCATTAACATGGCCCCGCAGCACCCTACCTCAGTACCGCGGCATGAGGGGAGTTGATCGCAACCAACCCTATGAGAACCGCTGACGAACTCAACGTCGGACCACGATCCGACACACCGCTGACGCACACAGTCGGTGGACCGCGATCCCCTTTACAAGGGCGGACCTACGACACTACACACCGTCGATGTGCACAGTCGGTGGACCGCGGTCAAGCCCGGCTTACCGCTGAGCTATACTCAGTCGGTGGGCGAAGATCCTCGAAGACTATGGCCCTACACACCGCTGTCCCATCATTCGGTGGATCGCAGCCAGCCGTAGCCCTACACACCGCCTGATTACTCAGGTCGGTGGACTACAGCCTTCCTCGGCTTATTGGCCCTACACACCGTCCTGGCGCGTTCAGGTCCGGTGGGTCATAGCACCGAGGCCCATAATTGGACCTGTAGTCCAAGAAGTGAATCAATTTGGCCTTAGCCACTTCTGAGCCTTAGCTCAGGAACAATCCATTTGGCCTTCAGCCACTTTCGAACCTTTAGTCCGAGAACAATCCATTCGGCCTTCAGCCGACTTCCGAACCTTAGTCCGGGAACAATCCATTCAGCCTTCAGCCGACTTCCGAACTTTAATCGGGGAACCACCCAATTGGCCTATAACCAAAATGGGGGATCATGCAACACATAACACATTGGAGCACGTAATGGCATATCGGGAGGGGAAAAACATATAAATAAACTTACGTGTGATCATTCACATGCTACGAATAGTCATAAGGGTTCATACAACTTCCACCTAGGTCACCGGGTCACCAATTCAACTAGCATGCAATCCCTAAAACTTGTCTAGCCTACGAATGGAACCTGAAACATCAAACTAGACTCAAGCACGACAAACGGGGTCCGTTGGGACACCACGGGGAATGGGGAACATCAAACGGGGAAGCCGAGGACCCGGGGTAGGGTACGGACCAGCGGGTAGCCGGTGGGTGGGGGTCACCCGCCGGCTGCCCGCCGGAGGGCACTGTTCCGGGCAGCGGGTTGCCGGCGGGCAGTAGGCTGCCCGGTGGCTGCCCGCTGCCGGGCAGTGCCCCTTTGGGCAGCGGGTAGGTGGTGGGTTCCCCTACCCCCACCTACCCCCCACTGACTCTTTACTCATATACTCGTCCCGGGAACCTTCATGGAACCCGAAACCATGCTTAGACACTTTTAAACGCAAATAACGACATCACGTAAGCAATTAACGGATCGAAAGCAAGAATCATGTAGGACTTATCCTATTATGACTTCTAAATATAAACAACACCCGAACATGCGAATTCCCACCCAAATATAAATCAAGAACATCACAATACAAATTCCCAATCCAACCTAGGGCTCTAATCCCACCCAAATCATCAAGAACATATTTTATCATCAAGGAATATCAAGATTCGTCAAGAATCATCCGTGTTGCAAAAATTCGGCGCCTAGGTGCTAGGCGGGCGGCCACCTAGGCGCCCGCCTAGGCGCTCTAGGCGCCGATTAATCGCTCTAGGCGCCCGCCTAGGCGTTCTAGGAGCCCTAGGCGGTCCCCAGGCGCCTAGCGATTTTTGCAACCTTGAGAATCATCATATCATAATCAAGAACTTCTTTTTAACATCAAAATCATCAAGATTATCAAGAAAGCATATAAATTACCCTATCAATCATCAAGAACATAACACCATTATCATAGAAGAATTCAATCAAGACACAAGAATATAGAGGGAGGCCAAGGAAGGAGATTATAGCGAAGAAAATAGGTTTTGTTGATACATGGGTTACCTCTTAGCCTTAATTAATTTCCTTGGCTATGAAGGGTCTTTCTTTAAGATTTCTCCCTTTCTTGATTTCTCCTAAGGGAATTCTTGGAACTTCTTGTGTGGTGAAAGATTATTTGTGGTGTGTGATCTAGGTGCCTCCTATGATATATATTCCCAAGAGTCCTAATTGGGGTCTAAATACTATGGGCTTGTTAATTCTATTCCTTATAGGACTAAGGGGTTGGTTATAGGGATGTGGGCCCATGGACTATGGTGGACCTTTCTTAGTTAATTAATGGGTTTTTAATTCTCTTTTTAGGGTAAGTGATTTAAATAATTAGGGGTCGTAAAACGGGGTGTTACACCCAGCTTGGATGATGTGCATAGACTTCGCCGACCTCAACAAGGCCTGTCCGCTCGACCCTTATCCGCTCCCGAGCATCCATCAAATGGTCGACAAGACGGCCGTGGTCGAATTAATGAGCTTCATGGATGCTTTCAAGGGGTATCATCAAATCATGATGCACCATGAAGACGAGAGCAAGACAGCCTTCGTGACCGCGGATGGGTTGTATTGCTACCGAGTGATGCCGTTCGGCCTCTGCAATGCAGGAGCGACCTATCAGAGAATGGTCAATATGCTTTTCGCTGATCTATTAGGTCAAACGATGGAAGCATACATCGACGATATGCTGTCAAGAGTCGGGACCGATCCGACCACACTCGGGATCTCTGGGAATGCTTTCAGATTATGAAGAGGTATCAACTGAGATTGAACCCAACCAAGTGCACATTTGCGGTTCAAACAGGGAAGTTCCTCGGCTATATGATGGCCAAGAGAGGGATCGAGCCCAACCCGGCCAAGGTTAAAGCAATTCTGGACATGCAACCACCTACCACTATTCGGGAGGTCCAGCAACTAACCGGTCGGTTGGCTGCAATAAGCCGATTTCTCTCCAAATTAGCCGAGCGCGCTTTACCATTCTTCAAGGTATTGCGCAAGGTGAATGGATTCGTTTAGGACGATGAGTGCCGAGCGGCTTTCGACGAGCAAAAATAATATCTTATGTCACAGATCGTACTGTCAAAGCCTGAGCTCGGAGAAGAGCTAGACGTGTACCTCGCCGTATTGGATCGGGCAGTAAGTACAGTATTGTGCCGAACTGATCCGGAAGGGGTCCAGCGACCGGTGTACTATGTAATACACGCGCTACATGGTCCCGAGCTCCGGTACTCCCGGCTAGAGAAGGTCGTCTACGCCTTGTATATTGTCGCGAAGAAGCTAGCTCCCTATTTTCAAGGTAGAGCTATTCGTGTGTTGACCGATCAGCCGATCGGCCCGGTCTTCTGCAATGCCTCGTCATCCGGTCGCCTAGTCAAGTGGGCGTTGATGTTAACCCAATATGCGATTGAATACCGACCAAGACCAGCCATCAAAGGTCAAGATCTTGCAGATTTCTTGGTCGAGTGCACCGCTCGAGATTCCCGACCCCCGGAGGTTGAAGACCCAGAGGCGGAGTGGTGGTCGCTGGCAACAGATGGGTCTAGCAGTAAGAAAGGGGCCGGAGGAGGAGTGGTTGTTACGAGCCCGGAGGGATTCAATGTCTACTTCGCTTTAATGTATCAGTTCCACCAGACCAACAGCGAAGCCGATTACGAAGCCTTTGTCAATGGCTTGCAATGTGCTCGGGACTTGGGGGCTGAGTACATCCGGGATCAAACAGATTCCGCGCTCGTTGTCGGACAGGTCCTGGGTGATTATGAAGTGAACGGCGAGCGATTACAAGCCTACCGGGACCTCGCAATGGAGAAGCTCGCCTTGTTTCGGGGATATACAATTCGACATGTACCCCGATTAGATAATGCTGATGTGGACATCTTGTCCAAATTGGCTCAAGACGCCCCAGAGCATATGTCGAAGAGCGCTCGGATTTTGATGATCCCGAAGCACAGTATTCACCGTTTGCCGGTCGCTCCTATCCAACCGACAGAAGACAACTGGATCACCGATCTGATGGAATTCCTTGATCACGGTCGGCTTCCAGACGACCCTCAGCGTGCTCGGAAAGCCAAGCTCAGAGCTCCGAGGTTTCAGATCCAAGACGGTCGTCTGTATAGGCGGTCGTATGGAAGACTTCTCATGCGGTATTTGACCGCGTTTGAAGCTGATTTGGTGATGAAGGAATTGCATTCGGGCATCTGCTCATCGCATCAAGGAGGCCGATCGTTAGCTCGTCGAATCATGCTGATCGGGTATTATTGGCCGTCTCTCCAGTTAGATTGCGAGAAGCTTGCTCGAGATTGTGAGACGTGTCAGTTGTTTGCTCGGATGCCCGAACGACTGGCTACGTTCTACCAGCCGGTCACGACTGTAATTCCTTTTGCAAGGTGGGGGTAGATATTTTGGGGCCGTTCCCACAGCTTGCCGGTCGGAGAAAGTTTGTCATCGTCGCTATCGATTATTTCTCTAAATGGATCGAGGCCGAGCCGTTAGCCACGATTACCTCCCAACAATGTGCTCGTTTTCTCTGGCGCAATGTCGTCTCCCGGTTTGGTGTGCCCGTTCATCTCATTAGCGACAATGGCCGCCAATTTGTGAGCCAATATTTCCAAAGTTTTCTCGCCACTGTCGGGACAACCCACATCCGGTCATCGGTGGCTTACCCTCAGGGAAATGGACATGTCGAGAATGTTAATCGGACAATCCTAGAAGGTCTGAAGAAGAAGCTGCACTCGGCTGATCGAAGTTGGGACGAGGAGTTATCATATGTTCTCTGGACTTATCGGACAACCCCAAGGGAAGCAACTTTGGAGACGCCATTTGCCCTTGTCTATGGGGCCGAAGCTCGACTCCCGATCGAGGCATGGATCCCGACCGCCAGAGAACGGACCTATAATGCAGAAGAGAACGAACACTCGATGGTCGTGGATCTCGACGGGGTTGAAGAAAAGACAGAGCTAGCCGCTCGGCGTATGGCCGAGTACCAGAAGCGAGTGAAGAGTTCAAGGGATGTCAGGGTTAACCCTCGGTACTTTCAGGTCGGATATTACGTCCTACGCCGACGGGATGCCAGTCAGCCTTTGGAAGGAGGAAAGCTAGCTCAAAACTGGGAAGGGCCGTATGTCATCACCGCCGTTATACGGCCGGGAACCTAGCGACTAGAGACGACGACCGGTAGGCAGATCGAGGGCACTTGGAATTCCGAGCACCTCATTTTGTTCAGGCATTAGCCTGTTTATTGTAATAACTGACGAAGTGGGGGCTCGACCTGCGAGTGGGCCCCATTTGTCGTATTGTACTTGTAAATTATTTGCTGTAAATATTTCGAACCGTCTGCGAACAGGAATTCTTAATGTAAATAAGATCGGTGATTGCTCGACCATTTGCCACCAGTTCCTGAAGAGGTAGTTGCCCCGCAGCCTGTGCAAGGCGGTGGAGTACCAACATTAAGACGGTCTACTCGGATAAGACGTTCAGCAGTCCCTAATTATTATGTCACTATCTACAAGAATCTGAATCTGACAAAGGAGCCGAAAATGATCTTGAAACATTCTCTCAAGCCACAAATTGTGCATAGTCTGACTTGTTGAGAGATACAAGGCCCGACTTGTTGCCAAGGGATTTACTAAAAAAGAAGGAATCGATTACAAGGAGACCTTTTCTCCTGTATCAAAGAAAGATTCACTTCGATTCATACTAGCTTTAGTTGCACATTTTAATCTTGAGTTGCAACAAATGTATGTGAAAACCGCTTCCCTTAATAGTGACCTAGAAGAGGAGGTTTATATGAAACAACCTGAAGGTTTCTCTTCTAGGGGTGGTGAGAATTTAGTTTGTAAGATTAAGAAATCTATATACGGTTTAAAACAAGCTTCCCGTCAATGGTATATCAAGTTCGATGAGGTAATTTCTTCATTTGGTTTTGTTGAAAATCCCGCAGATCATTGTATATACCAGAAGGTGAGTGGGAGTAAAATATGTTTTCTTGTTTTATATGTGGATGATATTTTACTTGCCACCAATGATAAAAGGATGCTTCGTGACATGAAACAATTTCTTTCTAAAAACTTTGATATGAAGGATATGGGTGATGCCTCTTATGTTATTGGCATTTTCTCAAGAAACCTATATAAACAAAGTTTTAGAGAGGTTTCAGATGCAAAATTGTTCACCAAGCGTTGTTGCCCCCATAGAAAAGGGGGAAAAATTCAATTTGGATCAATGCCCGAAGAATGATTTGGAGAAAGAATCCATGGAGAACATTCCTTATGCTGCAACAGTTGGATGTCTTGGATATATTCAAGTTTGTACAATGCCAGATATTGCTTTTGTGGTCGGGATGCTAAGATGTTACCTGCACAATCCAGGGTTAGACCATTGGGGAGCTGTGAAGAGGGTTCTAAGGTATCTAAAAAGGACCAAAGATTACAATCTTGGGTTTAGGCAGACGGACAATTTGGTTGTTGTCGGTTATTCTGATGCGGACTTTGCTAACTGTATTGATTCCCGAAAATCAACTTCAGGGTATGTCTTCTTTATGGCTGGTGGGGCTATCTCATGGAGAAGTGTTAAACAATCCTTAATATCTACTTCTACCATAGAAGCCGAGTTCGTTTCCTATTTCGAGGCTACTTCACAAGGTGTTTGGCTAAAGAATTTTATCTCTGGGCTTAGAATTGTGGACTCTATATCTAAGCCATTGAATGTCTACTGTGACAACTCAGCTGTAGTTTTCCTAGCTAAGAATGACAAAAGTGGGAGTCGCACTAAGCACAACGACATCAAGTTCTTAGCTATTAGGGAGCGTGTTAAAAATAAAGTTGTATTCATTGAACACATTAGTACTGAGTTGATGTTAGCAGATCCATTGACTAAAGGCATGCCTCCATTTAAATTCAAGGATCTGGTTCAGAAAATGGGACTTTCGTCCACTTTCTAATTTGTATATACATTCAGTGTCAATAAAAATTCTTTTGCATTCAGACATTTTTTCTCAATTAAGTGTGTACACCTTCATTTGCTTTATATTACTGAGAAAATGTACTTCAGTTGGACTTGGAATAAACATAGGATTTGTTTCATTAGGTTTGGTTTCCTAATTAAGTGCTCAATGGCAGTTTGCATTTAATTATAATGGATACTACTTGCGCTAATGAGAGCATATCATTATGGTTGGTGTTTTTCTGTTATTGAGTTGTGGTGTTTGCACCAAGTGGGAGAATGTAACGTTTTCCTATAAGTTATTATTATAACATTAGGATAAGTTATAATAATATTAAGTATTTGATATGTGGTGCAACACTAATAACCTTATAGCTAGACTATCATTATGATTAGGAGTCTGGTTAGGGTTTAGGAGACCTAAAGACATACAACCACAATGATGGCTAGTGGTTATATAAGGTCACTAGTCCTCTCACTGCTCACATTACATACCTCATACATCATCTAGAGAGCGCTGAATAAAAGTGAGAGACAAAATACTCATGTTATCTCTGCAGCAGTCCGGATCATTCAATCATCATCAATACAAGAACTATGGCTGGAGGTTAGTACGATCCTGTGTCACATATTATAGTTATAGTTTGAATGTGATGTATTTATTCTAACAGAACTGAACTAAAAGACTTAAACGAGTGGCAGATTACGCATGTTGCTAGAGAGCAAAATGCAGTGGCAGACAGACTGGATAGATTATCCTTCTCCTCGCCACCCGGTGTCCACCTCCTCAGCCATCCTCCGGAGGAAATAAGCAGAGAATTAGAAGATGATTTGGCCGGAGTTCCGGTTTGGCGAAAAATAGTTAGTTAGCTTGTTGAGTCGGGGTGTTCCCCCTCCCTTAGATAAAATTTAAAAAAAATAAAATAAAATAAAATAAAAATAAAAAACATGTGGATACATTTATGTGTATATGTTATACTAGTTTTTCATGCGCATTGTGCAAATGGGATAATGTCTAATGTTTATTTTTAAATAGGCACTTCAAAGTATATCAATATAAGATTATATAGGAGATGTTCATGTATAAGTAATTCAATGTTGAATTTGTTTATTTAAATCAGTAATTCAATGTATATGAATGCAATATAATATAGGAGAGATTGATTATAAGTGTCACTAAAATAAATGTTTGCAACTTTAATTTGTAATAACGCTAGTCTAAATACTTAGTCTAAAAATGATACTCTGAATAAATACTACTTTTGGTTTGAATTTCTATAAGTTTTTTAAATTCTCTTTTGGGTAGCATTGTCATTGTCATTGTCTTCATCTTCAGTACGTGTCTTCTTCTTTTTATTAATAGTGTGTCATGTGCAATTGAGTTACTGCTGGTAGCATAGAGGACAACATCATGCAATGAGATTATGGTTTAGGAAGTTGTGAATTTGCCTTGTCATGTATATGACTATGATCTTAGTTATACTATGAACTTTTGATATTGCAAGCGTCTGTTGATATTTAGCCGTAGTAGTTTTTCCCCTACATGTTTAATTTCATGTGTTGTGAGATGTGTGTCGTAGATTCTCATGTGAAAGTATTGGCCAAAATATTAGTATTTATTATATTTGTAGAAGGTTCATGAGTAGTACCTCTTGTTCTAGTTCTATAACTTGTTTACTTGATAGTAACAACAATGACTCTGCAGGTAGTCCAAATACTGAGTGTTTTTGTTATCAATGTTGATGTTGATTTTGCCTCTAATCAAAATAGGTTGAGTCTATAAAATAAAATGAATTGTAAATTTGTATTAGTTGTAATATATTTAAAAGATGCACAATAAGTACTTTACATACAAGATCAATGAATGTTGTAATGGTGGCTATTTTGAAATTTCTTCATTTTCTAGATTTGCAAGATTGATTGCAGCATTGTTGTAGTGTCGACATCTTTTTAATACATCAAATGTGTCACGATGTTCTATTGCCATATACTGACATTTTTAATAATGATTTTAAATGTAGCTACATAAGATGTGATCTAATTACCATTTACATATTATTATCAGCATAAAAGCATATCAGTCCTTTAGGTGTTCTGCTCGAGGTACTTTTGGTTCAACATTATTGTTGAATGAGTTCTTGTGAATAGAGAAATTTCTAGTTTATTTAAGGAGTAAGATTATATAAAGTAGTAAAAATATATACATTTTAAATCAAATCTTATTAAAAAAATATGATTTACCTTTAAAGTGAACAACTGTGATGTAGTCCAAAAATATTACGGGGTAGTTTCCCGATTCAATTTCTTGGATTATTTGAATACTCTCTTTGTCAACAAATTCACCCTAAGTTGTTAATATGATTGGCTTCAAATTATTTTTTATTTTTTTCCATGGTATTAATCAGGGTTGTAAAAATCGGTCTAGGCGCCCGCTTAAGCACTGCCTAGGCGCTACGCGCCTCTAGACCGTGGCGATTTCCCCCCTAGGCGCTCGCCTAGGTTACCGGCTGCCTAGGCGTCCGCCTAGCGCCTAACTCGGCCGATTTGGCCGCCTAGCGTCTAAGTTAGTCGAGTTAACTCGTCCATTTCGGTCGAGTTAACTCGATCGGCTCGACCTATTCTTTTATTATATATGTGTGTGTGTGTGCGCGCATACATATATATAATATGACATATATACACTCGTAGACTATTTTGATACTTTGAATCTTTGGATGATTGAAGTATTTGAGTATTTCATATTTGAGTGTTTTTAATTTTTAATATTGTTTTAATATTTTTTTTTTGAAAACCATTTTTTTGATGTTATGACTTATGAATTATCATTAATTCATTTATTTGGATGTGTTATTTGATTAAATGTTGAAAATAACCTCATTAAAATTGTCAAATTGCATGTCTACCACTGTTTTTTTGGCACCCGCCTAGGCGCTAGACGCTGCCTGACTAGCGCCTAGTGCCTACTGCAACCATGGTATTAATAAAATAATTGGTAAATATATATATATATATATATATATATATATATATATATATATATATATATAACATATTTTATATTATAACATTGATATTTAATTACAAGATGGTATAAAAAGAAGAAAATGTACAATGTAGTGAATATAATTAATTAATCAATTTGAAGGTAATGAATCTTTGCATTGTAGAAAATAAATACAATATAACAAATGAAATTATATTTCTTTTTAAATTTTTTGATAATGAATAATATTTTTAAATAAAGGTTAATATCCAATTCTAAATTAAAGAAATACGAGGTACATATGTATTATTTTTTGTTGTAGCTACTAATTTATTTAATTTAATAAGAGTAAAGTAATAGAGTTGGTATTTACTTTTCATACACAACAATGAAGTCATTAATTTTTTTTATTTCCATTCGTTTTTGAGACAAATTGTTTTGGGAGTTTGTCAATGACAATTGCTACAATTGTTGTCAATAGAGGATGGAGATAAATAATTCAAAATATATGGTTACAATAGACATTGTTATAATAATATAGTAAAAATTAACTTACAAATTTCTTTAGAAGTTTTCATGCATTGATAAAATTCTGAGAATGATGTGTAAATTTTTTCAATTGGAGCTAGTGAGATGTCAACATTGTCAATTCTTTGGACAATGGTCCTACCGTTTAGAGTCCAGGTGTAGTAGTATTATATTTCTGATCAACAACTTTGTAGTTAGGTTGCGCATGTCAGACAATGATGTAAGAACAATTTTGTAAAAGTATTATACAATTTTACCATTATAGAAATACAGACAAAAAATATTAATACCATAATGACCTAAATCATTCCCAATAATGTAAAAACATAATTGAAATATTAAGTCTTATTCAAAATATAATGAAAACAAGATTAATTAAACGAAAAAAAAAAAAGAAATTAAAAACTTAACCTAAACTAGTTACTTTTTTTTAAAAAAAAAAGGCAGAAAGGTCAAATATGTCCATGTACTAACATTGATTGTTCATCTAGCCCCATAAATTAAAATATGGTCCATCTAAGCTATTATACTCTCAATTATTTTTCATCTAGCATTTTTAGAAAGTTTCTAACAAGTAGCCCATCTAATCTGCTTACATGGGAAAATAAAATAAAAACAAAATGCTGACAAGTTATTTGTTCATCTAACTTGTTGTTCTGGTCACTTTTTCTCCGCAGAAAAATTCTTTCAATTTTTTTTTTTTTTACATATTTCTAGATTATGTTGATTTCTGATATGGCTTTAAAGATTCCAAATCCTCCTCTGTTGCGAGTATTAAGTGTGAAAACATGTAAAGGTATTAGTCGTGTTAGTTATTATACCTCAAATGAAGACCAATATACAGATCATCGTTGTCCCTTAGTCTAGTAACCAGCTCCCTTCCAAGCTCCTTAATCTCAGGTATGTACTGAAGAGCCTAATAAGAGCACCATCCAAAACCAAAATAAAAACCAATGTCAATGCCAATGCCAATGCCAATAAATGGGTTCAAAAACCACAAAAGCGGTAACATACTTATTTCACAGCCGATGGAAAAATAGATTTATTGTTTTCTGGAAAATTCGTAGAAGAAATCAACATAATCTAGAAATACGTAAAAACAAATTGAATTTTTTTGCCAAAAGAAGTGACTAAACAACAAGTTAGATGAAAAAATTAACATGTCAGCATTTTATTTTAATTTTATTTTTCCATTTAAGCAAATTAGATGGTTACTTGTTGGAAACTTGCTAAAAATGCTAGATGAAAAATAATTGGGAGTATAATAACCTAGATGGACCATGTTTTAATTCATGGTTCTAAATGAACAATCAATATTAGTACATGGGCCTATTTGACCCTTCTGCCTTTTTTTTTTTTTTAAATCATTCTTGTGTGGACCATGGTGCATACAAGCTGTATGGACCATATTTTGTATACTGTAAAATAATGTACATTCAGTACAAAAATAATGTAAATTGTATTCAGGGAATGTACATTATTTTTGCACTGAGTGTACATTATATTGTATAATGTACATTCAGTACAAAAATAATGTATATTTAGTATATTAAAAATGTACCTTTTATTATGGTCCATACAGCACTGCGTGGACCATGGTCCACACAATAATTTGCCATTTTTTAATGCAAGAAAATGAATTTCAAAGTTCCTTATTTGTAATCTTTGATGCTCAACTTTCAATGCTATGTATTTAGTCGGGCTAATTATTTGACGAAAGTTTATGTTAAATTTTATATTGTATTTTTTAATACACTAAAACATATTCCTAGTATATCTTTAACAATTATGCCAACTCTCATTGGGATGAGGTCTGAACCTAATATCTTTATCTTTATTATAGAAATTTATAAGTAAGTTGAGAATAATAAATAGTTAACGGAATATTTCGTTACTAAATTTTATACTAATGGAATGCGAGGTTATTTAAGTTAAGAAAATAATATAATAGAGGGTAAAGTAGGAAAAATTTTAAAAAATATATATTAAAATCAAAATAATTTGAACTATTCATTTCATCAAATAATTGGACGGACATTTTTTTAGTTCACATTATAGGTCCAACTTTATTGACCCTTATTAGTATAGTAGATATAAGTTTGTGTACGTATAATAAGTGCATTGATGCACGATTAAACTTATGATCAATATAAAAAGGTAGAAGTGTCAAATAGTCTCATCTACCACTTGCAATTAATCCCTTGTTCTAAAATAAGATTTAATTGGACACATTTACTTTAAAAATGTGTTCGCTTAGCATTTTCTCTAGCTTTCCATCAGGTAATCCTTCCATAATGCTGACATGGAATTAAATAAAAATAATTTGATGACTTGTTTCATTGTTTACTCATTCAAACTCAGAAAAAAAATCGCTACTTTCTCCCTCCTCATCCTCACCACCATCATCGCGGTTGCCGATCCGAAAACAAAATCAATAGCTTTTCTTGGCTTTGCACTATCATTTATAATTTCTGTTATCTTTTCACATTATTATTACCAGCATATGCATACACAATATTTGTTCTTACATTCTTCAATTCAATAGTAAGTTTGATTTCAATAAGATTTTAATTAAATGTAACCATAATTATATTTAGTAATTTATCATTTCCATAATTATTACTTCAATATTATTAATATAAATTCTACAACAATAAATAAATAAATAAATAAAAATAAATACACACACACACTATTATTTTAAAAAATATTGTAATATAACTAAGATTTTAACATTGAATATTAATATAGGGCATATATTTTTGCGCATCGCGCATATAAAATACTAGTGCTACGCTAATATAAATGTTGTCTTACTAGCATATTCATTAAACTCTTTTTATCTAGAAAAATATCTTGTTATCTGATGGCATCACTGTTACCATTCCAAATGAAAGGTCACAGGAAGGGGTGGAAATAGGCTAGGCCGAGCCGGGATTTAGAAAATTAGACACGGGCCTGTTAGGAAAATCTAAAGCCTAGGCTTGGATCTGGGCCTGTATGTAGGCTTTTTTTTTAGCTCAAGCCTGAGCCTGCCTGAAGCCTTTTTAAGAGCATATTTAATAAATAGGCTTTTAAAAAGGCTTCAAAGTCGGTCCTAAATAGGATTTGAGCCTATTTAAATAGGCTTTGAGCCTATGTAAGGCCTACATTTTAAAGCCTTTTAATATATACCTGTTAAAAATAATCATATTATTAAATTACAATAAATCCGGTTAGGTAATTATTTATACTTGGAGTTATATTGTAAATATAAAAATATATTAGGTATATATATATATATATATATATATATATATATATATATATATATATATATATATATATATATATATATATATATATATATATATATAGGCCAGGCCTGAAGGACGAGCCTGGTATATATAGGTCTGGCCTGTTTAGTTTAATAGGCATTGAAATTGGCCTAAGCCTCGCCTTTTTACTAAACAAGCTAGGCCTTAATTAGGCCAGGATATATGCCCCTACAAGGGGCCTGGCCTATTCCCACCCCTAGTCACAGGTTCTATAGATTGTAGTAAAAAAAAAAATCTTTTTATCTATAACTAGTATTTGCGCCAGTCCGTTGCACGAAATAAATTTGTTATAAAATTTTAAAAATATTTAGATCGATATACAATTGTATAAATTATAACATCGAATATTATATAATATAATTGAAGAATTGAGTTGCATCGATTATGTTTTCTGATATTATCAATTCTTGAATTCGAGTAAATAATTGCCCAATTAATAGCTAACGTGTAGATATACGCATTCGGTGTGGCAACTTTAGAGATTTTATATATCAATGTTTAGAATTTGTATTAATTGGGCTAATTAGCTCGTTGTCTAGCAACTCAGTTTATTAGTTATTTATACGGAAGATATATTTTCTATGTAGATTTATAGCAATTTTGTCATCTTTGTATATATAAAAAAAAAAAACATAATATCGATTGGGCAATAATTATACATTATTAAAAATCTCTTTGTAGACGACATTGGTAGTAACGAAATTTTACTCATCCTCGTCTAGAGTTAAAACCATCAGACCATCAGGATGGGTGAGTCAGGAAAAAATCATAAACAATTAACCGTGATTAAAGACTGGTTTTTTTAGTAATAACTCAATGTGAGTTAGTATTTGACCCTGACTTTTATTGATAGTCCTGACATATGCGAGCATCAACTAGAATTGTTTTCGTTAGAACTTGAAAGGCAATCTCGTATCAAATGGGTGAAAGACATTTTAATTGAAGATTTTACTTTTATTAATAGTATAGATATAGATTGGTGTAAATAATAATTAATAAATTATTATTTTCTTACAAAATTACATAGAATTTTAAATGGATTTTCTCATTTATTATGCAGAATTTGTTTCCGTTATTCTCACAATTATAATGGTTTAATTATCCTTAGAATTTGATAACCATTTTCCATTTTTAAGTACATATTAAATTTAATTTGTGATAAAAATTCATTAGATATTAGTTAATTTTCATATAAAATTTTGTTACCAATTAAGCTTTATTAATTTTTTACCAATTAATTAATATTCATATTAATTTGGACGGGAATGTGAAAGATGGGGATTTTAATTTTATTAATAGTATAAATTGGTGTAAATAATAATTAATAATTTATTATTTCTTTATAAAATTATGTAGAATTTCAATCGAATTTTCTCGTTTGTTACGCAGAATTTGTATCCATTAGTTTCACAATTATAATAATTTAATTATTCTCAGAATTTGGTAACCATTTTCTATTTTTATGTACATATTGACTTTAATATGTGGTAAAAATTCATTAGATATTAGTTAATTTTTCATATAAAATTTTGTTACTAATTAAGCTTTATTAATTTTTTACTAATTAATAAATATTCATTTTAATTTGGGTTGGAATGTTGTAAAGGAGGATTTTACTTTTATTAAAGTCATTTCACTAAAAAATTAAAACTAATTAAAGTAAATCTAATCATGCTATATTTATTTGTAACTGTATATTAATTTCATTTTGAAATCATTGGTTCACATATTTGAATTATTTATTTTTTCTTTAATTATTCTCA
Source organism: Ipomoea nil (assembly GCF_001879475.1). Lineage (NCBI taxonomy): Eukaryota > Viridiplantae > Streptophyta > Magnoliopsida > Solanales > Convolvulaceae > Ipomoea > Ipomoea nil. The sequence continues at coordinate 165,518 of NW_017616633.1, forward strand.
TTGTAAACATAAATGATATTTAGGGATGGAAATTTCAATCCGCCCCGTGGATATCCACCCGAATCCACCCCGCATGGATCGGGTTTTTTTGGGTGGTAGAGTATGATTGGTCGGGGTGGGTCTTAAAAAAATAAACCCGTGGTGGGTCGGGTTGGATTCGGGTTCTATGTACAAAACCCGCCTAGAACCCCCCCGACCCACCATGTAGTTATTTATAAAAAAAAAATTATAACATCATGTAAATTTTTACTATTTTTATATCTAAACTATTAAATTTATTTTTAAAAATTAACAATTTAGTTATTATATTTAAATATTCATATTATTTTATGTTTTATATAACTAATGATTTTTATTATTTTATTATGTATAGGTAATTTAAATATTATTCTTTGAATAAATTAATAATAAGATTATAAGTTATTGGTACCCGTGGGCACTCGCACCGGATGTGAGTGGGGGTGAGTTTTGAACAAGTCCACCCGATGCGGGTTGAGGGTGGGGGTTGGTGGAGAAAATATAAGGTGGGTCGGGTGATGGATGTAGTCCTCACCGACCCACACCCGATCCATTGCCATCCCAAATGATATTGCAATAATTAATTTATGATATTTATCAAATTGTATTTTTTTAAATATAAAATATTCTCATGTTTAGGGTGTTGGAAATTGGTGAATAAATCTATACACAAAATATATATATATAATATATATTTGTCCCGGAAAAAGGAATTTAATTTATAAAAAATTAATTCCAACCAATTTTGGTACGAAACCAAAATTTCATACATATACAATATATATATATATATATATATATATATATATATATATATATATATATATATATATATATATATATATATATATATATATATATATTAACCAAATAGGGATTTATTTTATCAAAAATAATCCCACCACAACTAACACGAAACTAGTACACGGGACTTAATTTCCACGAAATTGATCCCACCACAACTAGTACGAAACTAGTACAAGGATTTAATCTATCCGAGATTAATCCCACCACTTGGTCCGAAACCAAGAACAAAAAATAAACAAGATACGGGTTTCTAACCTGAGGTTTTAACCCAATAAGAAGAAAGAAGTAGCAGAGGAAGCCCGAGTCGTGTGTACACACACTCTCCTTAAAATCGATTCGCCACCTCCCGAGGGTGCTAGGACCATTGTGGCGTCAGTCTCCCAGGATAAAACGGACTACGACTTTGGCGTTCGAGCACTCCAACCCAAAGCCCGGCGAACTAGAACACAAGTTGAGCACTCCGATGTTTTACGGAAGATGTTGGCAGAAACTTTTCTCTTTGAAACAAAGGATGAGCATAGAGAGAAGTGAAAATGAGGCTTTTGATTTCTCAAACGGAGTGAAAACAACAATCTGCTAACATCATGTATTTGTACGGAAGAGTGGAGTTAAAAGCTTATAATGGCACATTAATCCAACATAAATTCAATTTTATAATTGAATTATAACGTTCGAAACGGTCGTACTTATTATCGAAATAATATCAACGGTCACGAACTTAATACGCGATTAATTCGTACTGATCATAACGACCCGTTTCAAAATATCTGAGTGACCGAGAAGTCCGTACAAACCCGAAGGTTTAACGAATTGGGACCGGAAACCACACCCGAGTGGTCCGCAAGCACCGAAACGGTGCAGCACGAATGAATGCATATAGCATTTGATTCGTGCACACCAAATCCACAGCACGAAATGAGCTGCTTTGGAATCCAAAGATGAAGCTCAATTCATACACAACTTTCGTCCATGCACAAAGCATAGCACGAAAGTTAATTTCCCAATTCACTAAACAAGCTTTCAAAAGCTTAATTGCAACTTAACCTTTTTCCAAAGCTTAATTACAAGCATTCTTTCGTGAATGCTAAGTAATTAGCATCAAGATTAGTGCTAATCTTAATTAGCCACTAAACAATAGGTTTAAGTTGTTGACTTCTCTCAAATAGGTTCACTTTGAGAATCAATTTCTCATTCACCTATTATCCATTTTGAGCGTACATTATATCAAATTCTTCGTCTCACTACGAAGAACCCGAATCCACTTTGACCCGACCCAAATCGGAAATGGACCCCACATATATTTGTACCACAAAATAATCACTCAAAATGCCATTTTTAGCTAAAAATTCCAACAATCCCCCACATGAATGAAAATTGATTTTCGGGACGAGGAAAAATCGACACGAACGTGCTCAACAGTCGATCCCTGCATAGCATAGGTAGGTGTTACCCTTTCCCCTTGCCTTGTGAAAATATGTTTACTCTACTGGCTGTATGGTAGAACTTGATGTCTTTGAACCAACTGCCGTTTGTGTAGACGATGACATATCCCACACAGGAACCTTCCAACCTTTGTTCTGTTCTCATGGGTGTGCCCGTTTTGGTCATGGGTCACTTTCCTGGTTCTGCGAGAGTTTCTAAAGAATTGAGCCCATCAATTCTCCTTTGAAGCGACCCCACTTGTCTCTAACATAGGTGATTCTTTATCGAGTATCCCGCATACTCACACATGTCAACCGACATTCGAATCATTAAAGCATCAACATGCTAGCCTCATGCGGGAGTCACTGTTCTTACGAGGAATGGTATGGAGTCCGAGACCCCCACAGTGACACGCTTCGTTCCATAATTTAGTTGTCCCATTGAACCTAGGTGCCAGCTAGGTTAGGTGTCCACTATAGAACTTTTATTCCATGGGCTTCAAACCCATTCCTCGTGCCAACTTCTCAACAACATCTTTGCTCACATAGTCAACAGAGACAACACCCGTTGTGAGTAGTTGTTTAATGGTATTATGTCTTCGACGTATATGTCTAGACTTACCATTATACATATGACTTCGCACTCTCCCAATTGTTGCTTGATTATCACAATGCACACTAATTGGAGGTACAGGTCTATCCCAACAAGGAATATCCTCCACAAAATGGCGTAGCCATTCAGCCTCTTCACAACATTTGTCCAAGGCTATCAGCTCAGATTCCATCGTGGATCTAGCTATCAAGGTTTGTTTCGAGGATTTCCAAGAAACGGCTGCACCGGCTAACGTAAACACGTAGCCACTCGTGGACTTAGAGTCCTTCATATCCGATATCCAGTTAGCGTCGCTATACCCTTCAAGTACAACAGGATATCGTGTATAGTGCAGTCCCCAGTCACGAGTATAACTCAAGTATCTGATAACTCTCACTATTGCCTTCCAGTGCGCATCACTGGGGTTACTCGTATATCTACTGAGTTTGCTAACCGCAAAGGCAATATCAGGCCTGGTACAACTCATTAGATACATCAAACTTCCAATAATCCTAGCGTATTCTACTTGAGAGATACACTTTCCGCGATTTTTAGACAGATGAACGTTAGTATCTAATGGAGTCCTAACCACTTGATAATCATCCTTGTTAAACTTTGCAAGGATTTTATCAACATAATGAGATTGGCTTAACACGAGACCATCAGGTATTCTCACGATTCTAATCCCAAGGATTAAATCTGCCAAACCCATATCCTTCATGTCAAATCTCGAATTTAACATGTCCTTGGTAGATTTGATCATTCGATCGTTACTACCCACGATGAGTATATCATCCACATACAAACAAAGAATGACATAACCGTCTATCGTTTCCTTAACGTAGACACACTTGTCACTTTCGATTATATTGAACCCATTGGTTAACATCGCATGGTCAAACTTCTCGTGCCATTGCTTAGGCGCTTGTTTTAAACCATATAACGATTTAACCAATTTACAGACTTTCTTTTCTTGGCCTGGAACTGCAAAACCCTCAGGTTGTTCCATATAGATTTCTTCATCTAACTCGCCATTCAAGAAAGCTGTTTTCACATCCATTTGATGAACTTCCAAATTCCGCAATGCGGCTATGGCAAGTATCATCCTTATGGAACTTATTCTCGTTACGGGAGAATACGTGTCGAAGTAATCAAGGCCCTCGCGTTGCCTGTAACCCTTAATTACAAGTCTAGCCTTATACTTCTCAATGGAACCATCAGGTTTCAACTTCCGTCTAAAGACCCACTTGGATCCCAAGGGCTTACTACCCGGAGGAAGATCAACCAGTTCCCAAGTGTGATTCTGTAGGATAGAATCCACTTCACTCTTTATTGTCTCTTTCCACATTAGTCCTTCCGTAGAAGTCACAGCTTCTACATACGTTTGAGGCTCGTTTTCTAACAAACATGTTAGAAAATCCGGTTCATTTTCTAGTAAACAAGTTAGAATATGCGTATCACATTCTAACATGTACGTCAGAAAATCTGGACCAAGGATTTTTCAATCCTAACTCGCTTGCTACGTCTAGCTTCGAGCTCGGGTTCTATTTCAGACCCTCCACTGCCGTTATCCATAGCCTCGTTGAATGCTCGTTTCGACGTACTAGGTCCCTCACTGGACCTACACGGAAATATATCTTCAAAGAACGATGCATTTCTTGATTCAATTATTGTGTTCTTATGTACGTCCGGATTATGGGACTCGTGTACTAAGAACCGATATGCACTACTGTTATGTGCATAGCCAATAAAGATACAGTCCACCGTCTTAGGACCTATCTTTATTTTCTTAGGTGTTGGCACCAAAACTTTGGCAAGACACCCCCACACTTACAGGTACTGGTAAGAAGGTTTCCTACCGTTCCACAGCTCATAAGGAGTCTTATCGAGCTTCTTGCGGGGAACCTTATTTAAAAGGTAGTTACTTGTCAAAATTGCCTCACCCCACATACTTTGAGGTAGGCCCGAACTTATCAACATCGCATTCATCATCTCTTTCAATGTGCGATTTTTCCGTTCGGCAACACCGTTCGATTGAGGTGCGTAAGGTGCCGTACGCTCGTGTATGATACCTACACTTGCACAGAAGTCACCAATAGGTGCTTCGTACTCACCACCTCGATCACTTCTAACCTTCTTAATCCTCCGATTAAGTTGGTTTTCCACTTCATTCTTATAAAGAATGAATTTATCGACGGCCTCGTCTTTGCTCTTAAGCAAATACACATAGCAGTATCGTGTGCTATCGTCGATAAACGTGATAAAATATTTATTACCACCGCGCGATTGTATTGATCTAAAATCCCATACATCGCTATGAACCAACTCAAGTGGTTCCGTTTTCCTTTCAATCGATTTAAAAGGAATTTTCGTTTGTTTTGCCTCAACACAAATCTCACATTTGTGCTTATCAACTTGAAATGCAGGAATATGGTCCAAGTTAATTAATCTACGTATAGAATTAAAATTAACATGACCCAGTCTATCGTGCCACAAACACGAAGACTCAAGTAAGTAGGCTGAATTAATAACACTTTTATTAATCGCGGTTACTGCATCAAGCTTAAAAAGCCCATCTAGCACATAACCCTTGCCTACGTACATTCCTGATTTCGACAAAACAACTTTATCTGACTCAAACACTAACCGGAAGCCATTCTTGTTCAACAATGAACCAGAAACTAAGTTCTTCTGTAGCTCCGGTATGTACAAGACATTGTTCAGAGTCAGCTCTTTCCTAGAGGTCATTCTGAGAATTACTTTGCCCATGCCTACCACAGTAGACTGAGCAGAGTTTCCCATCCATACCTTCCCACAATTAGTCGTCTCGAAGGTAGTAAACAACTTAGGTTGGAACACATATGTCGGGTCGCACCCGTATCAATGAACCATTCTGTTTGGTTCGAACCAACCAGGTTTACCTTGGTCACCATTGCCGAGAGGATGATTTCGGACTCATTCTGATTGAGCCGCACCACGTTAGATTCCGAATAATCATTCTTCCTCTTAAGTGCTTTATAATCAGTCCACTTGTGACCCATAATGCCACAATTGAAGCATTTTCCGTAGAATTGTTTCTTGAAGTCCTTTCTGCCCAAAGGCAACAAATGGATACTAAGTTCCACTTGAAAGGCTTCACTCACGATCGTTCCTTCGTCAACTTGACTTAGGACGATCCCGGAATCCACCATCTTGTATTCAAATAATCGGCTAATGACAAACATTTTTGCCTTAGCGTCATCACTATTATACTTCAGTTCCAAAGATTCCCACAACGAGTCACACAAACCATTCAAAACATAGTTTAGGCATAGGAAAATCAAATATTTCCAAATCCGTACTATGCTAACAGTTTGAGCGTTAGACTCGTGTTCCTGTCCACTAGGAACCATCTCGGTCAAGAACACTGACATGCCGAGAATTACAAGGTTGTACAACGTTTTAAGTTGCAACCCTTCGAAATTCAACATCTTGAATTTCCATGGACTTTCGACCAATCCACAAGGTACTGTCCCATGTACCTTTATCGTAGGGATATACCCTTTGATGCCACAATCGGTCTCCGAACCAAAGTTTACCGGGGTTTTGGAAAGTGCAACTACGTTGCCGATCTGACCAATTGAATGTGCCCCACGGTCAACATTCACGATTTCACCACTCGTGAAATCCATCGACTTTAATCACCAAAAAATAATCGGTTTTAAGATTGTTGGAAATTGGTGAATAAATCGATACACAAAATATATATATATAATATATATTTGTCCCGGAAAAAAGAATTTAATTTATAAAAAATTAATTCCAACCAATTTTGGTACGAAACCAAAATTTCATATATATACAATATATATATATATATATATATATATATATATATATATATATATATATATATATATATATATATATATATATATATATATATATATATATATATATATATATTAACCAAATAAGGATTTATTTTATCAAAAATAATCCCACCACAACTAGTACGAAACTAGTACATGGGACTTAATTTCCACGAAATTGATCCCACCACAACTAGTACGAAACTAGTACAAGGATTTAATCTATCCGAGATTAATCCCACCACTTGGTCCGAAACCAAGAACAAAAAATAAACAAGATACGGGTTTCTAACC